>NC_056729.1:190733145-190788145 GCF_019279795.1 Protopterus annectens | reverse complement strand
GATGGTCATGATCAGGTGATGGCCTCTGCTCCTATTGCAGTCCTCCTCTAGCTGATTGCATGTGGAACAGCTGTGATGATGTTCCCATAGCCATTCGCATGAAAAACACAGTACAATATCTATGAACATCATGTTGGTGTTTGCCCATGACAGTCGCTGTGAGTGGTACCTGGATCTGGTGTTTGGTAAACGGCATCACAGATGATATCTGGATGTTCCTCAAACAACATACACAGTGGGAAATAGCCTAAAGACAGGAGGGTGATGTGCCAGAAATGACTACAGCATGTAAGTGTAGCTATGCTTCATTGAGACTACTGCCTGTTTAATAAGTTGTGTGTAGTAATGGCTATTCTGCATGTTTTAAAACTGACAAGACAGTGCTCTGTTTGTGAGGGACCTCCATCTGTAGGGCCATCTGTGGACTGGTCAGTGTGTGGAACCATTTCTTTCCTGTGTTACTCACTGAACACACATCTATGAACAGCAGGAGCATAGTGTGAGGATTGCAGCCAGTACATAGTGATAATGATGGGTTACTGCCATTGCATCCCTGACTGGACATATGCCACATGAAACAGTGGTATGACAGACACTGTCGGGGGTTCTCAGTGACATGCCAATTATGTGCAACTGTTCATAGCTGCAGTCACAAGTCTTCTACACTTTGTACAGATGTCATGCAATATATATGCATGACTTGTGCTCCCTCTGCAAATGTATACCATCTGTTGTGTTGGGTTGATGGTCATATCTATGCATGTTGTTGTAAGTAATCCTGAATGCTGTTGACTATTACTAAGCCATATCTGTGTTTAAACTGCAACACCATAAGCTGTATGGGTTTGGAGGTCCCGGCTGAACCTCCTGTCCCACTTCAGCTGGCCATAGCACAGGGTACCAGCCCATCTGGGGCCCAGCCTTGGACCTCCACCTCTGTTGGCTCTGCATCACCTTCCAGTGGTACCGCCACTGAGGATGGAGCTTGTTCCCCCTGGGAGCAGGTCCAGACAGGAACATGTCCACTGTCGTACAGTCCCGGATGTGGTGTATAGGGGGCTCATTAATGGGTTTTGGGGTCAGATATGCCAGCTCAAGGGCAGAGAGTCACATTTACAGGGTGAGGCTGCCCCTCCTAGACAGCCCACAGCACTGCCACCTTTGCAGCTTTTTGGGACAGTGGTGGCTGCCTATGGCTGGGGACCTCCGTCCCACTGTTTCCATCTGGGGGCTCAAGGGCTTGAGAATGATGACAATCTCTCCCTGTCCAAGGTGTATCCCCCCACATGTGTCATATACTGACCCTGTATGTTGTCTTATCTGTCATCCTACCCTACCTATCCTCCACGAGTATACCTACTCTCCTTCCCCCACAACCCACTATCACCCTACGGAAACAAGAGGCCAATCAGTTCCTAGAACAACATTTGCCCCAAACATAGCTGTCCATTTCACACACATGTCCACTGGACACATGTAACCCTATTAATATGCATCACAACATACTCCAGTTGTCCTCACCCCTGTCTCTCAGGCGCACGATCCTAGTATGCACATGAATCCTAAATGTTCCAGGTACACATGATGCGGACGCCCCCATTGTACACACAACACTACTGGTACATCTATGGTTACCCCATTTACCTTTATCACGATGATGATGTCGTACCCAGCACCTTAAAAGAGTACTGTTCTCACATAATGATTGGACAGGAACTGTTGTGTTAATGTAAATAACATGCACAGAGTGATGTATATGGCCAATGTACAAATGTTTGCGTGTATGAATGGCACATCTGTCTGAGGGAGTCCTGATATTACATAGAACAGCACCACTACATAATACAGGCATTGCTGGTGTTTCCCTTTTCATTCCTTTGTAATGCTTTGTTGTCACATGGGATGTTCCTGATATATATATATATATATATATATATATATATATATATATATATATATATATATATATATATATGTATCTATTTCTGGACATAAACACACACATACATCTACATGATGGAATACATTTCCTATACTGTTGAATGACTGCTCTGGATGAGATGTTTGTGATAAGGTTCGATGTCTGTATATCTGCCATGGCTTAGTGGTAAATCACAATAGCTCTGTGTGCAGAGTCCTGGTTTCGAGCCTTGCAGAGCCCATTTATTTTGTTGCTGGCAGAACAAGGCCATTGGATACGGTGTGATTAAGACACATTAAAGCAGTTGTGAGTGGGTGTGCATGGGTTTGCGTGGTGCTAAGCAATGCTAACCTCTGGTTACAGTTCCTTATACTCAGTCAGCCTCTACATTGCTTTACTAGTGTAATATTCGCATACTGGCGGCCAAACAGGCTTACACCCACTTGCTCCCGCACTTGCAAATGCACTGCATTTGGTGTTTGCATCTGACACTTACACCCCTGGGTGGGAGTGGGGACTACAATATTACCTTGTGATGCCTATTACATTGGATTACATGCCTACAGTATCGGGAATGGCTGCCCATTAGGCGACAGCATGCTGTTCGACTGTACGGAATCCATGGCCTGTCCAGAGTTTGATTCATATTATTGGTGTGTTCCTCTTACAATCTGCACTCATCTGGCTAATACATGGGAAATGACCCACTTCAATACAAACATGTAGTTGGGTTTTGGAACCCACATCCTTCAGCCGAGTCATGCTACTGCATACCTAATATTCTATCATTTTTCTAAGGTTGTCAGTGGAATATGTGCTTTCTGTCCCTATCAGACCTCTTATACGATTAGGGAAAAATACAAACTGAATCAGGGACATGGCATAACAACATCAGGGACACTTTTAAATTATTAGTGCTATTAACCTAACACAGTGACAGACTCAGAGCATATGAATTCATACACATTTTCTGAGGTAAATGATGTTTAAAACTCTTAATTGTTGTCGTTATTCATTACGTGTAATTCAACAATTTTCCTCCAAATGTCACTAGTTTTAGAAGGGATTAAGTGGGACAGAGTTAGAAACTGAGTCAAAATCAGGGACGTCCCTGGAAATTGGGGTCAGTTCAGAGGTATGGCCCCTATTTGTTCCCCCAATGGTTTATGTCCTGTCCAGTGGATGTGCTCTTAGGGGTTGAGAACTATGGGCATCAGTTATGCCCATGTCAGAATATTACATACATCCCCGGGGTGGTCCTAATACGACTGTGCCAGCCAACACCTGCATGCCTAGGCCCATAATTGCATACTCATAGTTCCCCCACCTGCCACTCCTCTACAGCACTCATCCTTACTGTGGGTGCAGGTGGGGTATAATCACACCACTATACACTGCCCACTATCCCCATGTTGGGACACATGTCGTACATTGTGTCGACCCATGGGTTATCAGGCATGGACAACCTACTGGTCCATGTACATCTACAGCCTGGTTTGATAAGTCATTGCCGGGGCTGCCTCCGATCATTAACTTTTGGTGTCCCACAACGTACATCAATGTCTATGTTTCAAGAGTAGACCTGACAGGTCTCTCCCACTGGTAGTATCCTGACGGTGGTCTGGGAAGCAGTGGTGTGTTAACCTTTATTGTGTGTCTGCATGTCTCAGTGGCCTAGCTGGGGGGTGGTTGATGCTACGTGTTACACGTTTGTTTATTGGACCCCTCACCCCCATATGCACAGCCTGTGAACATATGTTACTCATAACTGCTGTATCATATCCTAGCTATATACATGTGTATATTTACAGTGACATATATCTATATATATATATATATATATATCTATATATATATATATATATATATATATATATATATATATATATATATATATATATATATATATATATATATATATATATATATATATATATATATATATATATATATATATATATATATATATATATATATATATATATATATATATATATCACAACATATGGGTCTATGGGTGTCTGCATATGTATATATTTATATGTGGGTATGTATCTGTATTCTGTCTCTGTATGTATACATTTTTACTACGGAGAGAGAGAGGCTTATCTCTGTGTCGCTATGGGTAGATATCCACACACATACCTCTACATATATATGTCTACATCTGGTTATTCCATTCCTTGCCATATAGATTACACTTTGCTGCAGTGGAACTCGTAGTGGGTGTGGCTTCTTGTTGGGCGACACCTCTGCCCAATGAACACATTCGCTTACATCCCTATTGCTGTCCATATAGGCCCACATCAGCCAACACCTGCACGAATAGACCCATAAGTAGCTACCCATAGTTCCCCCACCCGCACCTCCTCAACAGCACCCATCCTCACTCTGGGTCCTGATCTGTTCTGGACACAGCACTACACGTTGCCCACTCTCCACTTCACGGGACCCATTTCATACAATTGTCTTGGCCCATGGGTCATCGGGGTTTCCCACCCTTGTATTCTGAGTATGTATGCACCCCAGCCAGAATGTTCGGTCTATCACCTTATTTTCGTCTTGCCAATTTTTGGGGTGCCCCGCAAGGGACGCTCCTGTCTGTGTTCCAAGATTAGAATTCACAGGTGCACTGTGCACCCCCCCCCGGTTGTATCCTGCCTGTGGTCTGGGAAGCAGTGGACTCTTTACATTGTTTGTATGTTTCCCGTGTCCAGCTGGGGGGGTGGAAGGTCATGCTAAGTGTTTCATGTTTCTTGCTTGGGCTCCTCACTTCCATTGGCATAGCCTGTGAACATATGTCATTCTTGTGTGCTGTTTCCTATCATAGCTGTATATCTGTATATATCTATGCACACACACACACACACACACACACACATATATATATATATATATATATATATATATATATATATATATATATATAGATATGTGTGTGTGTGTGTCTGTAAAGCAATACATACCCTGCGCAAACGCACTTACACATGCTTACTGGTGTTTATTTATGCTTGTCCTGCTTACTAGTGCCTTATTCATTATGACACTGACACTTCACTCCAGTTTACTTTTAATTGATATTTTGCAGGTTATACAGCGGACAGATGTCACAATATGTTCACGTACAGATTACCGATGGTAAATGGTATGTGATACAGTAGGATTCGGTACGGTATCCACACCACTACACATTGGCCACTCCCTACTCCTATAGACCCATCCCATCAGTTGACTCACTCCACGCATCCTCAGATCTTCCAAACGTTTAGTCCACAAACATTGGTGACATGAGCGACTAAACGAATACTATTTGCAATTTTTGGGTTGTCCCACATAGGACATGCATGTGTTTATGTCAAGATTAGACTCTATACTTCATTACATCCTTACTCCCATTAACATGACACTACAATAAATTAATAAGTATGACTATGTGGTAACAGTAACCTTCAAATAGATGCTCCTACTGTATACACTTGCCACAAGTGTATAGGTGTGCTTTCTATAAAAACATATGTCATTCTAAGGTTCTTATTCTTTTGGCTACTACCATGATGGGTTGCCACAGTATATCATCTGCTTCCAGTTCCTCTTTTTCTCTGCATCTTGTTCTGTCACACCAACCACCTACATATCCTCACTAACCACATCAATGAACCTTGTATATGGCCTTCCTGTTTTCTCTTACCTGCCAGCTCCATTCTCAGCATCCGACCCCAAATATACCCAGCATCCCTCGTAAGCACATGCCAAAGGCAAAGCATTCTCACCTCTCTGGCCTTCTGCCCAAGCCATACAACCTTGAGATGAAATTCTAATATGCTGATTACTAATCCTGTCCATCCTCAGCACACCCAGTGCAAATCCTAACATTTGGAACTCCACCTGCTCCTGTTATGACTCCTGTATTTTTGTCAGTACCACCATCTCCTAACCACATAACATAGCAATTCTCAGTACACTCTTGTAGACCTTCCATTTCAGTGTTATTGGTATCCATCTGTCACAAATCACTCCTGAAACTCTTCTACACACACTACACTATGCATCCATAGGTTCATAGGTTCATACTAGGCTATCTGCCCTAGGGCATTTATAAGCCTAGCCAGAGTGTGTTTGGCTTTCACCACCCATTTTAAATTAATTTTGCTATGCCCTTTTTCGAGGTTAGTATACTGTGCCTCTGTCTAACAGTGACACAGAAGTGATACCTGGGGTAAACCTACGATCTCCCATCCACTCATCAACATTCCTCTTGAAGAGAGTCAATGAGGGACTCTGCCTAACCTGGACTGGTATTTTATTACAGAGTGAAGGGAGCCTCTGGGTTATGAATCTGTCCCTCCAGCATGTCCTATTTATTTCAGTGCTGAGGTTCAAGTCTCTCGAGTACGTAGCTCGATGGGATTTGGATTTTCTGAGGTGCAGCATGTCCATTAATTCCGGGTTGGACATGGATTTATATGTCAGGCACAGATTGTCTCTGAGCAGGCGGTATGCCACTGAGTAGAGCTGGAGTTTCTTTAACCGGGCAGCATATGGCATCTGTTTGAGCCCTTTGATCCTCTTGGTGAGGTACTTTTGGGGTCTTTCCAGTTGCTGCAGGGGTCTGGTAAGGTACATCCCAAAAGGGGCATTGTACTCAATTATGGGACTGATGAGGGATGAGTAAAAAAGCACGATAACCTCCCCTAACCTAGATGTGAATCCCTTCATGATTAGGTGGGCTATATAAAATGTTTTTCTAACCACTTTGGCCACGTGGTTTTCAAATGAGAGATTGCTATCAACTTGGGTCCCCAGGTCCCTAATTACTTCTTCCATACTTAAATGAGTACCACCTATGTGGTAATTTGTGGGCACTTTGTTTTTGCCAAAGGGGATGACTATACACTTTTTGGCATTAAGCTTGAGGCCATGGCTCTGGCACCAGTTGTCTGTTTCTGTGAGGCCCTTTTGTAGGATGCTTGTGTCGGCTGGAGAGTCAATTATGGCGCCTAGTTTGCAGTCATCTGCAAACTTGGTCAGCCACAGTCCTTCCGTGTTGGCCTGTACCTCCGAGAAATATATACCGAACAAGAGAGGTCCCAGGACTGAGCCTTGTGGGACGCCACTTGTAACTGGTTTGGAGTCTGACATGGCTCCAGCAATTCTAACCATGTGGGTTATGTCCTTGAGCCAGTTTGCAACCCATGTCTACTGTCTTCTTCACCTCCCTTCTGCACTCACCATTACTGAGAACTTTAAAATCATACATCTTCGCCAACTCTTCTTCCTGCAGTCTTACCATTCTGCTATTCTCCCTCTCATTCACAAACATATATTGTATCTTAGTTCTTATGCCATTCATTACTGTCCTCTATATAGCATAACTCCACCTCTCCAGTGTGTCCTAAACATGGCTCTGATCACAATATCATCCTCAAATGTCATAGTCCATCAGGGTCCCATGTGATCTCCTGTGTCAACCTATCCATCACCATTGCAAAGAGATGTCATGATGTTTGTGCATAGACATAGTCACTGTTGTCTTCTTATATTGCATTAGGTGGCATCTACTTGTCTGCCAGGCCATTTTGTGCCTATGGCCTATTGTAAGCAATATGTATCCAATAGTCTGATATAGCTGATGGCATCATTAGTGACTGTTGAAGACATGAGGAGAGTGTACCATAGGCTGTGGTAAAATGTTCTATATAGCATCCACCAACAACTCTCTCTCTCTCACACATGCACACACACACACACACACACACACACACACACACACACACACACACACACACACACACACACACACACACACACACACACACACACACACACACACACACACAAGCACACACCAGGTTGACTGCAGTGAAATTAGAACCAGTACCTAAATTTACAGACTAGAGAACACATTACTTAATGCATGCATCACAGCACAAGTCTGACTTTCACAGGACTGTGGTTGATCTTATGGTAGATGGCATCAGCAGGCCCTGTGGGGGACAAGAGTTTGGAGGACTGCTAGACATGGATGTTTGTGCAAGCACAAAAATAAAGCAAAAACCATGACAGTCTCTAAGGCAGTGTTGGATACACACTCGCACTCTTCTTTATGGAGACATACCCACAAATCAAGTTGACTGGAGTAAGATTAGAACCCCTACCAATCTAAGTGCACAAACTAAAGAACACAGTTTTATACAAGTGCCACTACACAAGTCTGATTTTAACATGACTGAATTTGAAATTAGAGTGGATGACATAATAAAGGGATGTAGCAAACACCAGCTTGGGAGGCCTGCATAGGCATGTAACTCTTTAGTGTCATCTGAAGCTAGTGCACTAACAGTTGTATACTGTTTAGAAGCCATAGCTGTGTAAAGCATGATTCCCTAGTTGAGCATATTTGGATGTTTTCCTTTGGCAGTGCAAGCCTGTATGTGTTGTAGAATTAAGGAGATCTCATAGTGATACTGATTGTTGTTGAAGCTACTTGTGAGGAAACACATGGATGTTTATTAACTGTCTGCACAGATAGTTACACTGTGCCCTCAGTTTGCATTCCTTCCACATCTTAGAAATATAGAATAGTAAGAACACATATCTATGTTTTGTGATGCAATAGTTAGCTTAACTCTCAACCTCTTAGAGCAAGAAATCTGCACAAAGTGATAATTAACATGGCAAATGTTGAAATATTGCCCTTGAAGACCTACAATGTTGATGGAATAGCAGGTTTTGCATTAACATGCATTTTCTGAAGGGTATGACATCCACAAATGAAATGTGTGTCATTATTTTCTGACTTAATTTTCAATGATTTAGCAATAATTTTGTAAAAACCAACATTTTATGGGGAACAGACTACAAATATTATGTAAAACTATGGACATTCTTCATAAATTTTCACAGTTGAGAGCTATGATAGGCATTGCGTAAATGCAATGAGTATTGCACTAAGTGTACATGCATGCTCATTTCACTCTTCTACCTGCTTGCACAGTGTTAAGCAGTACTCAAAAGTGAGGCACATTGCTAACATCCAGTCTTTCTATTATGTAATGTATATGGCTTACTGCAGCCCACTCTTCTTAGTACTCTAGGCCATGATTGCACAATTGCTATGTCAATATATAACTATTATCTGCATATTTCCTTTTTCTGCAGTTCTGTGCTTTGTGCAAAATATTTAAGCATTTTTAAAACTGCTTTCAGCATGAGATCCATCACACAGATATGTGCTAAAAATATGAAGATGAACACAGTATGGGACAAAGAGTCATAGTTTGCAAAAAAACACAAACTATAGCAAAAACACCTCCAAAACTTCAACTTACATCAGGATTAGAACCCAAAACACCATTAAAGCTTCATCAAGCAGGATGGCTACCTTAGTCCTTCTGGACACAGAAAGTGCTTTCTAATCTGGTGTCATCCCTCACACAACCACCTTCACAAAAACTATAAACTGCTATCACACCATGCACTGGATATTGTACAAGTACTTCTATGATTTCGATTTGGACTCAGACCATTTAGTAGACACAACTCCTGTCATAAATATGATTATAACTATACATCTCTCTGTCTTACAATCCTGGGTTTATGGGTGGGGGGAAACACATTTACTGTTAGGATATAAAGTAGCCTGAAATCAGAAACTGCAATGGAGTGCAGTCACTTCTTATCTTCTCTCTTGCATGATACTGTGGTTGGACTGTGTGAGTGTTTCATGCCAGATGCAAAACAATTACATATAGTAACATTGTAGTAATATACGTGTGTGTACTCACATGTTAACTTAAGTTATCTACAAAAGCACCACTGTATCTTTGCATACTGTAACAAGGTAAGACATATACAATGATATGTCATAATAGTGTTAAACACTACAGTATAGGTTTGGGCCGTACCTTGCAAATGCATCAGCTGACACAGCAGTAGTTCAAGACTGGCTCTGTCTGATGCAAGCAGTACACAGCCAATACATGTATAGATAAAGGTTGTGTGAGCTGTCTGACATCAATTTTAATATATGTATGTGAGTAGGAGGAAGGTATTACACCCTAGGTGGTCAGTGAATGTGCTATGCTTTGTCTCTTAGCCAAAACAAGGGCATGCTAAGCATGCCATCATCTATCTACAGGGACAGCAGCTGGGGGTTTCTCCGAGTCCTCCTGTGACTGTGACTGTGGCTGTGGTGACCTAGGCATTGATGGGGGAATGTGTGCCCATTCCCCTTGCTGCTCCTGCTGAAATTGTTTCCACAGGATCAGATTGTGCAGCATAGCACATACTGTGAATATTTGTTTACACATATGTTGAGTATACTGTAAGGCTCCACTGGTTATATCTGGATACTGGAACTGTGACTTCAGAAGCCCAAACACATGCTCTATGATGTTCCTAGTTTGTGAGTGTCCCGCATTATGGAGTTCTTGGGTTTGTGTGCATTTCTGATGGGTGTCATCATCCACGGTTCCAAGGCATAGCCAGCATCCCCCAATAAATGGCCATGTGGGATGCCTCCCCCAGAAAACATCTGGTACAGCTGAGATGTGCGCCAAATATGGGAGTTGTGATAACTGCCAGGGTCGCCAGCACACACATTCAAGATAATCTTCTAGGCATTGCACACAACTTGGCAGTTGATAGAATTGTATTCCTTGTGGTTAATGTAGATTCTACTCTGCTCACCAGGCGGTGCCTTCATATGTACATGAGTGCAATCTATGGCACCCAGTACTTCAGGGTAGTGTACTACATGATAGAATTGTTGCATATTGCTGGTCCTTTCCTCAGCAGTAAGGGGAAAATATATGTGTTCACTGGCATGTATAAGCATAGCATCCAGTAACTGGTGGAGTATCCTGGATGATGATGCCAGTGACACCCCCATCATGTCCCCAGTTGGTCTTTGAAAAGTACCTGTAGCTAATATTCTAAGGGCTACACATATCTTAGTTTCCACTGGGATGGGTTCCCCTTGGTTGGCTCTGGCTCTGAGTTGAGGGCAGCAGAGCTCACAGAATTCTTGTAATGTGCCACTGTCCACCCTGTAGTGCTCTACAATCTCCAGCTCATGTAGAGCATAGTAGGTTATCCTTGGCCTGAACACTCTTCTCCTTCTTGGTCTAGGCCTACTGTCATCAGTACCAGCAGCACTTGACTTCAGCCTCAAGCCCATACAGAGGTAGAATAGCTGCAGCAGCCCCTAGCATTATGTAGGTAAAAGTTCTGTCTACTCCAATGTTGTTGAAATATCAAGGGAAAATCAGACTGTAGACTGTATGCATGCTTTATACATTTCTTGATTAGGACCACCATCTGGTTTTGGCTGCTTTAAATGACATTCATCTGCTTAGGATATAATTGAAAGGATTTAAAACTCCTGCTGCAGTGTGCAGTGTTGTGCTTTGCACACCAACGAGCAGTAGAGCTTAGCTATGCATAATAACAGCAAATCGTGTAAAACATTTTTGAATATCATTCCTATTGTCTTGATATGTACAGAAAACACTAATTATAGATAATTTCACTTCATATCTATGACCTACAATGGCAGCACAGTATGATTAAAAATTGCTGTACCCTGTACTTGAACCCAAAGCTATCTGTACCCTAGTCCAACACATAACAGTCATTGTCACAGGACTAGAGGGAATTAGGTGAGTGCAACCCCACTTACTGGGCTTGTGCAATGCTTAGAATTCTCATCCATGGAAAACGCACACATTGTAGGAGTTTACACGGAGTGTACAGCCCTACATGGTCCCTGCTTTTTGTGATTGAACAAATCCACTGATTTTTGACAGCATTTACATAATAACCATGCTGACAGCCTGGAAACTATATGTATAGTAGCTGTATAAGCTGGGTTACTGCACACTAGCACAGAGTTAGAGACACAATGCAGGGTATTACTGTATTTGTTGTGACAATATATCATGCCAATCTTTTTAATTACGTTTGTATTATTGTTTTTAAAACATTTTGCCTGTAGCCGCGTATTGAGCAAATTTATGCTAGAATAGAAATTATAAAATTTATAGTGATTTGACACATATTTCTGATCCTTTTGGACATCCTCAGCAAGTAAATACCTGTTTTTGCCTTTTTATGGGTATTCTGTCCACATTCCGGGATGTATGTGTGCTCTTGCTTCCGTATAAGCTCTTGTACATGGAAAATTTTCACATACACTTCCAACACGGAGCTTACGCAGTTGTATGTAGAGTTGTGTAATCACTCTTTAGCATAAAATTTGGCTACTTATGCTGAAATTTGCATGCCAAGAAACTTTTTATCTGTGCATGTGAATGCTTGTACTTGCTTGCTGCTACATGGAGTTGGAGTTTTCTGAATCTAAAACCTACTGCGCTCAAGTTCCCATCACTCTACGACACGGACTTGGAAAAAATAACCATGTAAGCTTTATTGAATTTGCACTGCCAATTTAAAAAAATAATGTTTCTAACAGCTGTTTAATACTGAGGAAGGTAATAAGACACTTACCTTCTTCAAATTAAAGCAGCAATGTTCTCTTTTGTCTGAAGTAATGGTGAAGTACCTCCTTTATTTAGATCCATCTGGAGAGCATGAAAGTTAATAGGTTTGTAAAAAGAGATAGTCAATACTCTAGAGTGGGAATAATAACGCTCTTTCACAACAGCAATTCTAAATTTATAGAATAAATATCAGGAATGGGAACTAATAGATAAGCAATAGAGATTCAATGTTAGAAACTGTCACTGGCAAGCTTAGGGAAAGCCATAACTGGACTAAACCAAACACCACTGAATTTAAACTGTAATTCTCTTAATACAGCTCCAGTTAGAGCAAGAAGATACAGTCAGTTGTCACAGTGGGTTATTTTTTCTGCACATTGAAGAGTGTGTGACTAGTTTATTAACAAAAAGGCATTTATATAATAATCAGAAAAATAGTTATGATAGATCTCAGTTAGGGTGCATTCTGTGTTTCCACTATCATTGTCAGAGTTTCATAAAGCTGTATCTATGCATTCTCTAGAAAAAAATAACAGTCATCAGTCAAAAATTATAAGGTAAAGTGTGGTTAAATGGAACGCAATGGAGAAGCAGTCTGCGCTTTGTACAAAAGTGCTAGATTATTTTCAGTAATAAATATGCATATTTACCATTCTCTAAAGACATTTATAATCATTTTCTACCATATGCATATAAATGCAATCAATATTTGCTCAATAATTTTCAGAAATTAAAATTTTCTGTGTTATGTCAGCATCATTTACTATTTATGCTTGGCAATCAGTTATTAATACAATGGATAAATGTAGATAATACTGCCATACCATTAATAACTGAAAAGTGCAAATTAGTGTGCGAGTGCCCTAATCAGCTTAGAATTACATATGTAATTAATGAAGCTGTTGGACCATCAGTGTTAGCTGATAGAGAACTGACAATGAATGCAGATAACTAGCTCAATGTTAATAAATCCGTATGAATATATTAGTACTATGTCAAAATGTGTTGACTGTGGGAACTATTATACAAGATTAAACAAGAATGATGCAGTATTTCCTTTGAATGTCAGTCAGACAGTTTAGGTTGCAGAGCTCATAACAAGAGGCAAGCATATATACATCAAATTGATTGTATACACACACACACACACACACACACACACACACACACACACATATATACACACACACACACACATATATATATATATATATATATATATATATATATATATATATATATATATAGGGCAGGATTCACAAAGCCTCTGTGTAAGAGATACAAGGCTTACACGGACGCTGCAGTTAAACGGTGTGATGTCAGCATGTCATGCATATGCATGAGGGCATGCTGAATCACACCTAAGGCTAACACGGTCCGTGGAAGACAATAGGGGGCATGACCGTAGGCCGAGCCCTGCAAGCGGACACGCCCCCAGAAGAGTAAAAGTGCCCAAAGTAAACCCCCATGACAGAGTACATGGAAATGTGAATAAACACAACACAACACATGCCCCCCACAGACTATGAACATAAAATTATATAAATGAACATGTTATATTTTTTTTTAATTGTAAAGATGTTTGCCCGTGAGTGCGCTCGTTTGTGCGGGCTTGCCCGTAGCTCAGCCAGTTAGCAGTAAGTGGAAAACATATAAGAACTAACTATGCAAAGTAAGCCCAAAAGCGATAGCGTAGCGGTAGAGTTGTCGGCTGAAGAGAAGGCAGTCATGGTTTGAGCCCCCACAACATCAATTTTTATTTTTAGTGAAATAAGCACAAAACAAGTCCCTGACATATATGTACACATATAAAATTATATTTTATGTAAAATGTAATGAAATAGTCCATTTATTTTGAAAAAATGTGAGATAACAAAATAATAAAAAATGCCAGATGTGCCCATAGCTGAGCTATAGTTTAACAAGTTGAGTGTATCTGCCCATAGGTGAGCAATAGTTTAACAGGTGCAAAATGAGTGCCCGTAGGTGAGCAAAGGTTCAACAGGTGCAAAATGAGTGCCTGTAGGTGAGCCGTGGTTTAACACGCTGAAACTGTGTGCCCCTAACTGAGCTGAGCGTAATATGCGTGCTGACAGCCAAATGAAGCGTAAACCAGTGTAACCCATTTTTGCGGAGCTGCGCACCATGCCAACAAGCTAACCGATGGGCAACGTTGAGCAAGCTGTAACAAAACTGCCTTTACACAGACACACCCCCTAGCCTGTCTAGACAGTTATAAAATATAAAAAGCAGTGGCCAGGTTCGAACCCAAGATACCATGCACCATAGTCAAGGTACCAAAGCACTAAGCCATGACAGCTGTACTTAGAAATGTAGTAATAGCAAATATATAGGAATGAATAGAAAGAGGAGCATGACAAAGCAGGTTTTATGAAGCTGATACAATTCCAAAATGGCCAATCACAGATACGTGCGGGAAAAACGGCATATATAAGTCCCATAGGCCGGAATACACAGCATAACCGATTGCAGAACTAACTTGCAGCCAGAATGTCAGGAGTAGGTGAGGGTAGTTGCTTCCGAGCACAGAGGTGGGACGTTGAGGAGTCCAGATATATGGTCTGGCTCCTTGTCCACAATCATGAAGCCCAACTCATGCAGGGCCAAGTCCTGTGGGGAGCATATAGGGCTGAGGCATGGGACCGGTTGACTCATGATCTCACCAGTGCCACAGGGATTCCAAGGACTAGTGAGCAGGTCCGTCACTACCATGCGGACCTGAAGAGACGTAAGCAGGACCAACTGAACCTTTGGATCCAGGAGGCCCGGCAAATGCCCAGCGCCCCACTACTGAGTAAGTTACATTTAATTATGTATGTAAGAAATTAACCTAGTTGATATTATGGAGATGTGTATTCCAATATTACTTTATTTATATTACAGCTGCAGGTGTCCATTCTGCGAACCGCAGAGCCTATGGCGATAGGCTGGTGCGGTTGCGCCACCAGGCAGGTCAGCAATCCTCTCCCTGTAACTGTAAACAAATATAAAAGTATGACAGTTAGCAAAAGAGTGTAGTGTAGTCACTAAGTAATAAAATGTGCAAGTAACAGTGTAAGAGTGTTTGCAAGTATTGCTTGATTACAAAAGTGTGTTGCAGTCTGTAATCCAAACAGAAAAATGAAAATGTCTGAAATAAAGTCTGAAATAAAGATGCCCCACCTGTAATATAATAGTACACAACCTGCAGCAGGCTGAAAAGTACAGCTGCAGAAGATGAGCAAATCACATGTGTGAAATATATCCCTGTTGAAATACTGAAACATGACAGAAGTGAGACTGTTGGAAAGGATTGTAATAACTACAGGTAAAACATGTCAATAAAGCCTAGAAGTAAGTACCATCCTGAATTGTAAAATTAAAACAAGTGAGAGAGTGTGAGAAAGAGTTATGAATCCACCAATAAAGTAGTAATAACCCCTGAATAAAGTATACTGTAGTTAGTACAGAATGAAATGAATGTGACAAGCAGAACCAAACTGCAAAATGTGTTCAAAATGTTCCTGCAGCTGGAATGTGTATCCCAAAATCTGGATATGTTGCTCTCAGTCTGCAATATGCAGATAGTATGATTGTCTGAAATACCAAACATCCACAGTTGTCTATAGCTATATAAAGCAAATGTAGCAGGATGATGTAGCTGAACAAAGCCAGATATGAACATGTATGAATAACAATAAAATGTATATTGATGTAGCAGTAACAGTCCTATCACCAACTTGAAGTAGATATCACATAGGAAACTGTAGATAGAACAGTAGTGTGTATATATCTGCAGCTATTAGAAATGTACAGCATATGTATTGGTATTTGAAGGTGTTAATTATATTTTCTTCACCCTACCCTATAACCACATATAATCCATTCCACGTGAAATTGGTATGTGCAATCACAATTAACAACCCTGGATATTTGTCCTGTTGGGTCATACATATTTGCATGTACGTTGATGCATCTGCCCTGTTCATACATCCAAACCTGATGGTCTGTTGCCATCAATCAACCCTGCATGTTGTTGGACTGTGTATTGCTGTTCAAATTATGCATGTGTTATGCTCGCTGTTCAATGGTGTGAATATCTGGGTGTTTGGTTAATGGGAATACTAATGCATGCTGTTACAACTAATTGAGAATGGTATTGTATGTTACTAACCCAAACTGTCATGACATAATGCAAAACATAGGACGACAGGGAAGGTGGGTTCCAGCGGACCCACCTCTCCCACCTCAGCTGGCGAGTGCACCTGGCAGTAGTGCCCAGTCCGGACCCTCCTCCGGTGGCCCTGTGTCACCTGCGGGTGAAAGCGCTGCAGGGGATGGGGCTCATCCCCCCTATGCAAGTGTGGCCAGAGGAGAACCACCACTCACCCTCCATAGCATCCGGATTGTGGTGCGTAGGGAGATCCAGGAATCTGTTCTTGGGCCCCTATGCCAGCTTGACGCACAGGTGTCACAACTTACAGGCATGCCTTTTGCCCGGCCTACACAGCCTCCAGCACAGCCCCGTCCCAGGCAGTGAAGGTACAGTGGAAACTGCCCATGGGTGGGGATATCAGTTCCACTGTTGCCATCTGTGGGCTCATGAGCTCTGGATATCCAAACATCCGTCCCCGTCAATTGTGTAACCCCCCCCATGTGTCATACACTGCCCCTGTATGCGTCTTGTTTGTCTTGTCGGTTGACCTACCCAACCTACCTCCCCAGCTATACCAACTTCCTTTACCTGACATACCACTCTCACCTGAAAAAAAAAAAAAAAAAGGGCACTCTGTACCCACAAAAAAATTACGCCCGATACATAGCTGCCCATCTCGCACACATGTCTGCTGGACATGGAAACTATCAATTACAATTGGCTGTACAACAAGTATTATTGTTGTCCTTACACCTCTCTCAGGGGTGGAAGGTATCAAATGTCACACCAAATTACAAACATATGCATAGCTGTTGCTGATGAAGAAATGGGCAGCTATGGGCCTTACCTACATCCCTCCTGCAAAACCCAAGCTTGTTTCTATACTGTCTTACCCTCTTTGTGACCCCTTTTTCACCACTTTCCTGTCTCCCCATTTTCATTTCTTTCAAAGAAAATAGCGCAGGTGTGTGCACGAGTAAGCGGTTGTAAGCGGGTGTGCACGGAGCGGAACGCAAGTGCACATGCGGGAGCTCCACGAAAACTAGCGCTAACCCGGTTACAACTGCTTAAAAGTGCCTTAGTCACTCTGAATGACAGGTCCTGTAGTGAGTTCAAAAGCAAAATAAAATCCCACTGTCAGTCCCAAACCCAGGACCTTGGAAACAGTAGTCTGCATGACTTACCACTAAGCCATGACTGCTATATAAGAACATTGTGCTACAATAAATATTATCATGTAATAGTAGGAATGAATGTAAAAGAAATATAGGATGTGTAGTACAGAAAGCATGTCATGTATATTTACTGTCAAATCTAGTGTATTTCTATAATAGTAGTGTGTGAACAGAAACAGCCATGCTAGTTGGTAGCTAGTAGGTAATAATGTCAGTTATATATATATATATATATATATATATATATATATATATATATATATATATATATATATATATATATATATATATATATATATATATATATATATATAGTTGTAGGTGTCAGTGTACATACACACGTAGTACAGGAAACAGGAGAGATGAATGGAGAAATGTTAATCTACAGCACAGCCTGAATTATGAGAGAGATACTAACCTTTACACTCACAGAACAGTGTCCACAGAATACCAGCATGGTCCCCGCCCTTACAATCTGAAAGGGCAATGCCTATCTCACATACCCTTTTATAGCACTGTCCTGAAATCACAGTGAGAACTGCAATCAGTACACAACTGGCTGCATGCAATCAGCAAATGCTGGCTAACAATTGGTGCAGAGGCCATCACATGGACATATGCAGATACCTACAAAAGCATCCTGTACTCCCAGTCCACGCATGCAATACTTTCATTGCACCATCTGGAGGCAGAGAGAGAGAGAGAGAGAGAGAGAAAGAAAGAAAAAAAGGAAATAAAAACACAAACAAAAACTACACTTAAGAAAAACTAAGTTGAAGCTGTCATCAGTGACAGTATCAAGCTGGGCTAGCAGCAGCAGGAACCTATACTAACGGTAACGCAACCAGCTGTGACAAACACAGGTAATGTAAAGTAACAATTTAATAGTCTACATACTGTGAACCCTCCATATGTGTTATTGGTCTGTATCTATATGTATGTCTATGTGATAAGTTGTGTGTACATTGTCTTACCCAAAGGGGATGAATATACATTTCATGCCATTCAGTGTTAGGCCATGATTCTGGCACCAGTTGTTCGTTTCAGTGAGGCCTGTCTGTAGGATGTGTGTGCCAGCTAGTGTATCGACTATGGTGCCTAGTGTGCAGTCATCTGGTAACTTTGTCATCCACAACCCGCCCATGTTTGCTTTCACAGCTGAGAAGTAAATGCCATACAAGAGGGGTCTTAGGACAGAGCCTTGTGGGATACCACTTGTGACTGGCTTTGAGTCTGACATGTCTCCTGCAATGTTGACTTTATGGATTCTGTTGTTCAACCAGTTTGCAACCCATCATGTGACATATGTATTAACATTTAAGCTGATGAGCTTGTCTATGATGCCTGAGTGGAGTATTTTGTTGAAGGCCTTAGTCAAGTCCAGGTAGGCTGTATGGACTGCATTGCCCTCATCAATGGCTGTAGTGACTGTTTTGAAAAAGTCAACCAGGTTCAAAAGGCAGGATCAGACCTTCACAAAGCCAAACTGGGTGGGATCAAGTGTCTGTAGGTCCCCAATATTGCTGTATATGAGTTCCATAATGAATCTTTCCATAGCTTTGCAGACCAGGCTGGTTAAGCTTATGGGGCAGTAGTTCCCAGGGTCAGTAGAGGTGCCTCCTTTGTGGAGTGGGACCACTGTTGCTGTACACCAGGGTTCAGGTACATATCCCGTAGTAAGGCTAAGGTTAAATATCAGTTTTATATGCGGTTGTAGCTCCTCTTGGAGTTCACATAGCACACATCCAGGGATACCAGCAGGTCACATTGATGCTGTGTGTTCTGCTTTGCTGAGGGCAGCCCTCACCTGGACATCTGAGATGACAGGGAGGTTACATTCAGCTGTGATAAGTATTTCTTCTTTTGGGGGAGAGGGAGGGGGGATATTTGCACTGAACCTGTCTGCCAGAATGTTGCCAATATCTGTGGGTTCAGTGAATTTTATGTAGTTGTGTACTAACTCTGAGCATATCTGAGGCTTTTGGTCCATGTTTCTAACAAAACTGAAGAAGGCCTTGTGGTTATCTTTAGTGTCCTTGGCCATGTCTCTCTCAGAGTTGGCCTTGGATGTTGTTATGAGAGAACTTAGCTTATTACTAGTGCCGACCACAGATGCCTTCCCTGTATGTGATTCTGCTCTGTCCTGCAGTAGCCTCCTTCTATCATTATACAATTTGTCTTTGGCTGGGGTCCACCAGACAGGATGCTTAACCTTTGTGCATAGGGTCTGGGTTAGAATGTGTGTGCATGTTCCATGCATTCTTGGGGATGTCCATGGGAAGCATTTGCAAAGGGGTCAGCATTGTGGGTTGTGGCTTCCACTGGCCCAGTGGGCTGCATGGATACCATCTCAGTCCTAACAAGTGAAGATCTGTCTATTCACATATATTTCAAAGTAGTCTACTGTGCTGGTGGTGGTGGTGGGATATGTATATCCAGGCCGATTAGTTTGTGTCCAGATCACACTAGTGGATGACGTTCCACATACAGTACCTTGTTATGACCCCCAGAGTGAGGTGGTGCATTGGACCTGTCTCAGTGTGCTGACTGATGGGGCTTGGTACTATGTTGTATGGAATGTGGCAGGTATTGTTGCACAGGTGTCGGCTGAGCACTGATATATGGCCATGTACATGTGTATCCACCAAGAGACACACACATGCTACATATGGGAGTAGTAGTATATCACTACAGTTGAGTATCATGTATAGTATGTGTGCCATATTTTGCTGACATAGTTTGCTGATATCCTGTTTGTGTTCTCTTTCAGGGACATGGCGTGTCAGTGAAATCCTGCCTACTCTGCTGCAGAAGATGAAGAGATACACCAGAGCCTGGTGGGATTATGACTTACTGTTTTCCCGCACCAGCCAGAATCAGCAGGAGAGGGCTGCACTGTGGCAAGACCTTGTCCATAGGGTAAATGACATTGGTACACATAATAGGACATATGAGCAGGTACGACATCACTGCAGTGATTTAATCAGAAATGTCCATCAGCGTGTGTCGGATATCCACAGGCAACAGGTCACCACAGGAGGTGGGGTGGCCACACATCCCCCCCTCACCAGCCTGGAGGGGCTACTCCTAAGTGTTGTGGCTCCAGCCCAGGAACATCAACAGCAACACACCTGCATTATGATGGAGGCTGCAGCCACACAGCAACACGACATGGAGCATGCAGGTAATATGCCATATGTACACTTGACTGTTCTGTACACTGTTACTTTATGCATGTGTAAGGTGTGTCCTTGGTATGTAGCTGTCAACATAGTCTGCAATTGTGCAGGTGTGATATTGCCAATATCAGCAGCTGACATGTGAAAGGCAATTGTTGTACTACTGAACTGTATCATACGCAGTATCAATGGCACAGTTGTGCCCACTGACACTAATCCCCTCATTTCTGCAGGTCCCTCCGGTGTTACAGCAAGGCAGCCCAGCCATGCTGGTGAGTGTGTTTTAACAATACCTATAATAGTCCTGATAGTGCTAGTAATAATAGTGTACCTCAGTAGTGCTCTGTGTGTATACTGTGGGGTGTGCATGTGTGCATGTGTGCATGTGTCCACGTGTGCATGTGTGCATGCATGCATGTGTGCATCACTGACAACATTGTGTAGACATTGTAAACTGTGTTTCCTGTCTTCCTCCCACAGGTTCTGGTGCTGCTCTGGTGTCCTGCAGCAGGGAACCTGAATCTGGTGCCACAGGTACTGATAATGATGATATCTGTGTAATGGCACAGGAAGGTGTGTCAGGGTCCATCATTGGTCAGCCAATTGACAGTACACAGCTGTCAACCCCATCATTGCGCACAGTCATCCTGCCAGTACATCCTATGTCACCAATGTCTCTAGGTGATGGACAGGATTCAGTGGGCATTGACCAGGGTAATGTGGTATCTGTGGCACATGCTTCCCCACACAGCAGCCATGGGCAGGGTCCTGAGATGGTACCACACAGACAGTTGCCCATGGGTTCACATGGGAGCATCCGTGGGCGTACTGCCTCTGGCACATGTGCCCAAAGAGGTCTGACAACCTCAGCTATGTTTCGGGCTGTCATGCAGGCACAGTCACGTATGGAAAGGTACACCAGACAGGGTCTGAGGGAGCTGAGAGCATGTCGCACATCCATGACTGACAGTATGCGTGACATCACGGATGCTATCCATAATTTTACCGATGTCATAGACAGACATTGTGGGGACATATTACAGCAGTTCCACAACTACATGTCCATGAGCCAGGGCAATGGTGGATGGTTGCGGCATCGACATGGCCATATGCCAGCAAGAACAGCAGCTGGCAGTCGGCGGGGATAACAACAGGCATGCGGACACCCCCATAGTGCCAGCAGCAGCCCCAGCAATGCTGGGTCTGTGCTGTCATCAGACCGCCCCAGGAGACCATGTGCATGTGGCTCTGGACAGTCCCAACAGGGACCTGTGTCCAGTCAACAAACACCCGCTTCTGATGACAGTACCCAGTCTGGCTTAGTACTGGATACGGTCCGTAGCACCCCTGCCAGGCACAGGTACCATGTCCGTGGCCACAGGCACTGATCTGTATGACTTGCCAGGTGCGGTCTGTGGCTGTCCACAAACTCCAGTATATGGCAGCCATGAGATTGAACTGTGTGCATGCATACACACATGCGAAATGTTAACACCTAGGGCTCCCACATACGTGCACACACTGCACCAACAGTGCCCCATCCTGTACTGCTGTCCCTCACCAACACACATACACATACATGTCAATTGGTGGTATCAGTGGCAGACTCAGGCATACCTATTTCACACCCTGTGCATATGATGAAACTGTGCCACCTCCTGCAATCTCCAACATCAGTGCAGGAACAGGTTAACATGTTGCTGATGCACAGGGTGACTACATAGAAGTGTATTACTAGTATCATGTTGGTAACAGTACGGTGTGCTGATATGATTGTGTGTATATCCCAGCATGCCTGATGCAGTAACTGTATGGCTGTCCTGAATTTTTATCCACACCCATAGTAAGTACCATAGTGTAACAGCTGTACATTATTGCATACCGGTGGCAAGGATGTCAACAGATAGCCACATACATAGGTAGCACAGGGGAGAAGGCAATGCAAGTAGTGATACGCAATGATGGACATGTACACTAATGGTGGCATGTTGCCCACAACGACTATGCAATGTGGATGTTTGCGCATGATGATATGTGTGCAGTACCAATTTAATTTAAATGAAATTAAATATTAAACAATATCAGTTTTACCATGGACATCTGAGCTGTGCATCCCTGGGTACATGTTTATAGTGCCTGCATATTTGCACTGTTATCTACTGGAAGTGGTACCCCTTCTTTGTTGTACAATGGACTACTTCCAGCCCTGCTTACTGTAGCTTTGTTTGCATGCATGTTTGCTTGAGGTTCCCTGAAACACTGATTCCACCTGCAATGCAGATTTACAGAGCTTCTGTGGATTCCTAGTGACATCTGCATAGCGTACTATACGTATGTAAATTTTTCACTTGACAGAACGTCACTGTCTGTCCTGTTCGCATGTACGTTGCCTGTGACACATTGCATATGACTTACCTGGCATTTACCCACGTGTGCAGTCATATATGCCAGTGCTATAAAATCAGTAGCAGTACACCGTCACATACTCACCTTCAGTATGTTGTTCCCCATTGACCCTATGTGTTGGTAATCACCATGGCAATCACACTACTATGGTAGCATGTGCAAAGGTAACCTGTGAATCACCTCTATGGTCCAGTTGTGGTTTATGTGAATCATGTGGCAATGTCACAGCTGCCACATGTATGCAGTCAACCCTCTCCCCTTGCCAGGAACATACAACACATGTGTGAGATGCAACCACATAGCCTATCTGGGGACTGAGCACCCTGAACCCAGTACTGCCATACCCTGTCAGGTGGCATGACATTCTACAGTGACTACAATACCAGTCTGACATAGACCCGCATTGACAGCAATCCAAACACACTGGGGCATACTTGGAGCCTCAGAATAGCATCCTGCCTGAGCATCACACACCTCCGCAGCTGGCACACAGGCATACATTAAGTCAGAACAGAGCACATACCACACATGGCACACACATCCCGTGTGCCACACACTCACAGCCTGTAGGGCTACACAGCACACCTGCTACAGATGTGTCAGGTACCTCTCTTGGCTGGTGCAGTGGGGTCCCGCTCAACAGGCTGTACATGGTGAAGGTCACAGTGATATGCCCATGGGGCACTATGGTCCACCACATAACACATGCATACAGGTCAGTCAGAGGCATGGACACATATGACTCAGTCATTGTCCATGCCACTATGGATGACCTGAGATGTACCTCCCTGGACTACATGATAGGGAACATAGAAGGGCTCTCTCAGCATGTAGCATGGGCTGGTATGAGCTTGACCTTGGGTGCCATCATACCCTCACCAGGTATGCTACCACAATATGTAGGAAGGGTGTTCTATGTCTACATTCTGCTCAATCTCCAATGTCATTCATAGGGTATCCAATGGCTGTCAGCGTGTGCTTACATGCTAGGGAAGCCACAATGATTTATGAGGGGCAGCTTGCACGTGTCACCCATGGGCCATTGTATATTGGCGAAGCCCCTTGATACAAACATAGTGCCTTTTGCTGCAGAGCACAGATTACATAGCCACCTCTGCGGGTATCACACGGGATATGACACTAACAGTAATGCTACACAACACCAGCAGTGTACACCGCAAGATGCATGCACTGGACACTGTCCTCAGCATGGTAAACTGCAATATCTGTGCAGTAACAGAATCCTGATTCACGGCTCACAGGTGCAACCCATCACTGCCAGGTTATACCTCATACCATGCCTGTCGTCCCCTACACATGTACCACACATGAACAGGGGGGTGGTATCTCAAGGCACCACAGATACACACACCTCCATGTTGTTGGCACAGCACAAAGCATCAGGGCCTATCCATGAGCAGCTAACAGTGTGTTGGACAGCCTTCTGGTTCATAGCCTGGCACACACAACCCTCCCATACACAGGAAACCCACCTGTCCTCCCTAACAACACTGGGAATATGATGGTCTCTAGATATGTCTTTATATGGCTGGACTGCATCCAGCCAAACATTGTGTGTGAGCATTACTGTAGCTACAACACACTAGCTGAAAGGTTCCCAGCATGTAGTCACTGAATTGCAGTGGAACAACATGTTACCACTCCCACAACAGGTGGGAACATGCAGCACCTGTTCATCGACTACATGTAGACTATATGGCCCAGACCAGATGTGTATCCCCCGCTGTTAGGATGATACCATATACAACTCACACTGTATATACACATACCACATGCAGCCCCTGCACAGTAAGACACAGTCATAATGTTATGCATTGCAAATACCATTTATCCACTTGAGGCACGTGTCAGACATGGTAACTACTGAAGGTCACAGGTATATATGTGTATGTGTCACACACATACATCATGTGTGCATTGCCATTGCTGGTTTAAGCAATGTCATGCATTGTTATGAACAACAACCCACACATGGTCATTTTGTGTGAAACAACCACACATGACAGTTGTGGGTTTCCAAAACATACCTATCTGTGCTCTGACAGTGGTAATAGACCCAGTAGTGGAGCGCACTATTGGCATTACTGGGCAATTAGCCCTGTTTGGCTGCACTGATAGTGTAGTGACATCACCTGTGTTAACTGGGGGAATATGCAGCATCTGGTGTATTGTAGTAGTTGCCAAAAGGAACTGTTCTCTCACACTTGCAATTACACACACCCTACTACCCCCCCACACACACACACTTGCAGGATTCATACCCCTACCTATGTTATGACACGTGAGAGAGACGCATTAGCGAAGTGCACTATTCGGATTACTGGGAGGTTCCTCTTCTCTGGCTGTACTTATAGGGTGCTGACATCATCAGTGTTTGGAAAGGGTAATGTGCATCATGTAGTGTGTTCTCCTAATTGCTAAAAAGCACATATCTTTCATACACACAAACTCCCCTCATCCAAACACACACAGTTGCAGGATTCAAACCCCTATCTAACTATCTTATGACACTTGAGAGAAACGCATGCAGAGCGTGCTATTCGAATTACTGAGAGGTTTTTCTTCTCCAGCTGTACTTATAGGGTGCTGACATCATCAGTGTTTGGAAAAGGTAATGTTCATCATGTAGTGTGTTCTCCTAATTGCCAAAAAGCACATATCTTTCATGCACACAAACTCCCCTCCACCACACACTTGCCATTTGCAGGATTCAAACCCCTACATAGCTATGTTATGACACTTGAGAGAGAGATGCATTAGCAAAGCATGCTATTTGAATTATTGGAAGGTTTCCCTTCTCTGGCTGTACTTATAGGGTGCTGACATCATCAGTGTTTAGAAAGGGGAATGTGCATCCTGTAGTGTGTTCTCCTAGTTGCCAAAAGTGACATTAATTTCATACAGACCTGCACACACACACTAACCCCCCTCCACACACACTGGGCTTTTGCAGTATTCAAACCCCTACCTAACTATGGTTATGACACTTGAGATGGATGCATTAGCAGAGCACGCTATTCGCATTACTGGGAGGCTTCTCTTCTCCTGCTGTACTTATAGGGTGCTGACATCATCAGTGTTTAGAAAGAGGAATGTGCATCCTGTAGTGTGTTCTCCTAGTTGCCAAAAGGGACACTTCTTTCACACACACTAACCCTCCTCCACACACACACTGGGCATTTACAGGATTCAAACCCCCTACCTAACTATGTTATGACACTTGAGATGGACGCATTAGCAGAGCACGCTATTCGCATTACTGGGAGGCTTCTCTTCTCCTGCTGTACTTATAGGGTGCTGACATCATCAGTGTTTAGAAAGGGGAATGTGCATCCTGTAGTGTGTTCTCCTAGTCGCCAAAAGGGACGTTTCTTTCATACAGACTTACACACACACTAATCCCCCTCCACACACACTGGGCATTTGCAGGATTCAAACCCCTAACTAACTTATGACACTCGAGACAGAGGCATTAGCAGAGTGCGCTATTCACATTTCTGGGAGGATTTTCTTCCCCTGCTGTACTGATAGGGTGCTGACATCATCAGTGTTTAGAAAGGGGACCGTGCATCCTGTAGTGTGTTTTCCCAGTTGCCCAAAGGGACATTTCCCTCACACAGACTTGCACACACAACAACCCTGCTCACCCACACACACACGCACACACTGAGCATTTACATGGTTCAAACCCCTACCTAACTATATTATGACACGTGAGGGAGACGCATTAGCAGAGCGCGCTATCTGAATTACTGGGCATCTGTTCTGCACCTGCAGTATTTATAGGGTGCTGACATCTTTATTTCTACAGAGGAATGTACATCTAGTACTACCTGTCAGGTGGGGGATAGCATATATATATATGCATTTGCAGCCACCTACTTCAGGGTCAGATATGCACATCACACTGGCAGGTTATGTTCTATACCATGCTTCATGACCACAGGACCTGTAACACACAACAAAACCAGTCCAGAACACCCCTCCCACATCCAGGACACACACTTTGCTTCCCTGGGAACAGTGCCGGGATATGCAGGTGTTCACATACACCATTCCAGTTGTTAACATCAGGTACAGGCATATTGTGTGTGGGAACTACTCAGGCCTCTACCACATTACCCTACAGCCACTACAATTTGTGGGTCCATGTGCTATGGCAGAACCACTCACCACAGCCACATGGGGGAATACATATTGCACCTGACCATCTGCAACATGGGTACTCACTGTTCCACACCAGAGGTAGACCACCATTGTTGATATCTGACCATACCCACCTTTCCCTGGACATCCATATCCCATCCCCACCCGCAGGCACGGTTGTCACTGCAAACAAACTGTATTTATCACAAGCAGACTTTACACTTGTGAAGACTGGGGTGGAAGACTTCAAAGGACACATGCTGGTGGACTATACTGGCCATTCTGCATAATCCTTGACAATTGCATTCTATGAGCATGTGGAAGGTTTGCATTGATCATGCTATCCCAAATATACCCATGACTGCTCCACAACAGGACACCTGTCAGGTGTACACCAACCATATATGAGCTGTCCAACAGACAGAGTGAGCTAATACATTGCAGAGCTATAGCCCACAGAGGGAGGACATATCTGAACAGTACCAGCACGACACTTCAATCCCACATAATCATCACAACACAGTGTTGACAGTGAAATTGTCCAGACAATGCAGATAAGGCTTTCCTCAGTCTGTTATTGACGCCCACTTACTGTTAGAGGTCCTCAGCAACCCTCTTCCAGCACACACCAACAACATGGATGTGGCTTAGCACATTCAAACCCTGGGATCTCCACTGTGCCCCTGCTTGACAGAGGCACAGCACACTAGCTTCACACGATGCCTTATGTGACCTACTTTACAGTGGCACAGTAGCCTACTGTACTGGGGAGGCAGACGCCAAACAAACTCTGGCTAAGCTAGGCGCACGCTAGATGGAAATTGCTACAACAGGCTCTTAAACAAAAGCGATTGGACAATGACAGATTTCAGCAAATATCTGTAAGAAGATTTTCATCTTTTGGCCTGTTTTCAACAACACAATTAAAGCAGGATGAGCAGAAGTTGGATTCTGAACAGTGGTTCCAGTACAGATGTATTTCTTACCCTCAGTATTGTGCCTTAATAAGGTATGCATTTTCTCCATCTGATGAAGTTTTGGAAATGAAAACGCAGTGTGTACCGAATTGCATTAATGTGAATTTTGGTGGACTGAAAAGTCATTTTAATCATTTTTTCCATGTGATTTTGGTGGACTGAAAAGTTGTTTTATGCATTTTACTTGATGGACTGAAGAATTGTGCATTAATTAAACTATAGCTTGCAGACCAGGATTTGAGCTCTCCTCCATCTGTTCTGGTTTTGGTGCTTATAAGCTGTCAATCCCTAGGACAAACAGCCTAGTGTTGACCTCTACACCCATATGCTGATAGACTGTTTGCAGGTCTTTATTGCCATAGCATTCCCTGTTTGTATGAACAACGTGTGTATCTGTGGAAGATGTTTGCATATGGGAGGGATCCACTATATCACGTATGTCTCTGTAGTAATTTAACTGTGTGCACTGGGCAGATTGCTGTAATGTGGTTGGTTCCTGGAATAACACGTACACATACCAGATATGTGTGGTCAACCGCTAAACTGTGATTGGCCTAAGTGTGTGAGCATGCCCAGTTCAGCCTTCCCATGGCATGTTGTCTGACATATGTCTCATTTATCAAAGTGTGCGAACATGCCCAGTGTGTGCTTTCCATATGTTGAACTCTGCAGCCCATCACATTTGTGGATGTGTGTGAACTTCAACAATATCTCCCGTTTATGGTTGTGTGTTGTGTGTCATGTTGTGTAGTTACTGTCCAACTGCCTTGTGTGTGAACACAACAGGATTATACTGTGTCTGCAGGGTTTGCATGGGATACTTTGCATACAGTTGTCAACATCCTTTCATACTGACCTAACACTGTAGTACCGTATAGTGTACTGGTTCAGTACTTTCACTGTGGTGGACAGTATACTGGGCTTTAGTCCTATCACTGCTTTACATTTCCAATATGAGCACAACAGCCTGGTTAGGAGCCAGTTGTGCACATCTGACCATGTTGCATTATGTTCAAATATGAACTACTGATACCAGGCTTGTCCAACACTGGTAGTGTATGCCACAACATAGGTGTACATTGGCAAACAGTAGCGATGTGCCCTA
Source organism: Protopterus annectens (assembly GCF_019279795.1). Lineage (NCBI taxonomy): Eukaryota > Metazoa > Chordata > Ceratodontiformes > Protopteridae > Protopterus > Protopterus annectens. The sequence goes on along the minus strand of NC_056729.1, from coordinate 190,758,560 downwards.
GGCATATCTAATGCTAGTCAGAGAGTGTGTTTGTCCTTCGACACACATTGTAAGTGGAGTTTGCCATAACATATGTCATGGTTAGTATACTGTGCCTCCGTCTACATGTGACATAACAGTGATACTCAGGGTAAACCTACCATCTCCCATCCACTCATCACGATTCCTCTTGAGGTGAATCAATGAGTGACTCTATGGATAACCTGTACTGGGAGTTTACTCATGAGTGGGGGTGGCTTCTGTGTTATGGATCATGCAGTACAGCTTGTCCTATATATGTCAGTGCTGGGGTTCAGGTCTCTCATGTGCATAGCTCACTGCCATTCAGATTGTACAAGGTGCAGCACGCTCATTGATTCCAGCTTGGACATGGCTTTATACATCAGGCACAGCTTGCCTCTGGGTGGGCAGTATGGCAGTGTGTGGAGCTGCAGTTTGTTTAATCAGGCAACACATGGCATCTGTTCAAGCTCTTTGCTACTCCTGGTGAGGTACTGTTGGGGACTTTACAGTTGATGGAGGTGTCTGCTGAGGTACATCCCACAGGGGCTATTGTAGTCAATTGTAATGCTGATGAAGGATGACTGCAGAGCCACAATGACCTCCCCTTATCTAGATCTGACAACCTTCATGATTAGGTGGGTATATGGTATGTTTCTGTGAACACTACAGCCACATGTTTGTCCAATGCAGGATATCTATCACCTTGTGTCCCCAGGTCTCTCATTACATGTTAGGTACGTAATGGGTTAACACCTATGTGGTAATTGGTGGGCACTTACTGTACATCCACTGGGGTTGACTATACACTTTTCTGCAATTAGCTTGCTGACATGGCTATGGCACCAGTTATCTGTTTCTATGTGGCCCTTTTGTGGGATGCTTGTGTCAGCTGGGGGGTCAGATATGGTGGGCAGTTTGTAGTCCTCTGCATACATGTTCAGACACAGTCCTTCCATGTTGGCCTGTACCTATGGGACATATATACCAAACGAGGGAGGTCCCAGGACCAAGCCTTGTGGGATGCCACTTATATCTGGTTTGTAGTCTGACATGGCTGCAGCATGTCTGCCCATGTCAGTTCTGTCCTTGGTCTGGTTTGCAACCCCTCTACTGACATAGGGGTTTATATTTAAGCTGGTGAACATATCTATACTGAACACGTAGGGAATTGTATGGAAGCATTTGCAAGGTCCCGCTACGCTGTATGGACCACATTGCCCTCATCAATGACCTTAATGACTGTTTCAAATGGGTCAACCATGTTTAGGGGCAGGATCTGCACTTAAGAAAGCCACACTGGGTAGGGTCCAGTGTCAGTAGGTCCCCGATATCTTTATGTCTGTGGTACATGCTGATCCTTTCCATAGCTGTGCAGACCAAGCTTGTCAGGATTCTGGGGTGGTAGTTTGCAGTATCCATTCAGGCAACACCTTTGTTGAGAAGGACCACTGTTGTTGTACACTGTTCTTTGGGTACATATCCTGTGGTAAGGCTGACATTGAGCAGTAGTGTGATTTGGCATTCCATTCTTCTTGGAGTCCATGTTGGACTCAGCCCAGGACACCATCTCATACCATTGCTGCTGTGTGTTTTGCTTTGTAGATGCTGGCTGTTACCTCAGCATCTGCAATGTCACGGGGCCAGCAGTCTGCTGGGATAGATATTTTGCATTCTGTGGGGTTGCACTGCACCTGTCAGGTTGTATGTTGGCAATATGTGTGTGTGTTTGGTATGTTGTTTGTAATATTTGTGTGATTCAGAGCATATCTGTGAATTCCCAACACGGTTCCTACCATCAGTTGAGTAAGCCTTGGGATTATCGTGTCCTGTACAATTTGTATCTTCATAGGTTCATAGATTCATACTAGGCTATCCACCCTAGGGCATTTGTAAGCCTAGCCAGAGTGCGTGTGTCTTTCACGCCTTGCTATGTGAATATTATGGCCATTTATGATTTACTTTACTGTGCCTCTGTCTGGATGTGACACAGTGAAGACCCCAGTGTACATCTACGATCATCCATCCACTTGGCAATATTCCTGTTGAGGAGTGTCAGTGAGGGGCTCTGCCTAACATGAAGTGGGATCCTGTTCCAGGGTGTGGGGAGCCTCTGGGTTATGTATCTGTCCCTCCAGCACATCCTATTTCATTATGTGTTGAGGTTGACATCTGTCACTCTCACAGCTCCAATGGCTTTGATTTTTCTGGGGTGGAGCATGTCCATTACTCCTGTGTTGGACAAGGCCTTGTACAACAGACATACAATGCCTCTGTGTAGGCAGTATGTGACTGCATTCAGCTGGGGTGTCTACAGCCAGGCAGCATATGACATATATTTGAGACCCTTTATCCTCTTGGTGAGGTACCTTTGAGGTCTTTCTAACCGCTGCAGGTGTCAGGTAAGGTACATCCCAAATGAGGCATTGTACTAGATTATGGGTCTGATAAGAGAACAGTACAGGGGCACAATGACCTCTGTTGACATAGATGTGAATCTTTTCATGATATGGTGTCCAATATAGACAGTCTTCCTAGCCACATTGGCAATGTGAGTGTCACATAACAGGTTACTGTCCACTTGTGTCCCTAGGTCCCTGATTACTCCTTCCATACATAATGGTTTACCACCTATGTGGTAATTTGTGAGTACCTTGTTTGGTATTTGGTGGGACATTCATACTGTCCAGTGTCTTCAGGATGTCTGGGTGGGGTTCCTGTGTGTGAGAGTGTGGTCTGTAGCATGCTACAGACTGTACAGCAGTTTTGACTATGGTTAGGTGCACATGGGTGATCTCCGATGCTTTGTGCATTGTCAGTTACCTGGATGTATAGGTGTCTGTGCTGCATATGGATACTCCCCCCTCCTTTTATGTTTTGGTCCAGGTATTGGGGCCATAACGCATGATATAAGGTATAACCAGGTAGTGCTGGTGTGCTGTCAGTAGGCTTGCAGCAGGTTTCTGTCACTGCACAGACATTGATGTTCTTCATACTGGGGAGGGCCTCAGGAGCATGCATATTGCGGTTTACACATCTGGCATTGATCAGCATTGCCCTTATGTTTCTTACTACTTATGTTTTCTAGGGTGGTGGGTTAGTCTTTTCAGCCTTGCCTACGTACAGCTCTATGGAGGTGGCAAAAGCCTTATCCAGACGCCCAGGTGTAACAGGTGCAAGCCATCCCTGGAACAGCAGCATGGCTTGTCATGCATGACATCCCAAGCAGACAGACATTAGATCCTCTTGGACTGACAGCTCTAATTGTGCCACCTGTTAAAGCTGATCATTCTGTGTTTGTACTGTGGCATCATTCTTGGTGAGGGTAGGATGCTGCAAATGGCCAGTGTCATACCGGCCTGGAGTACATACTCAGAGAGCTCAACCATGTCTCTTTTCATGTAGTCCAGGGAGGTACATCTCAGGTCATTCACACCAGCATGGACAATGACTGCATCATATTTCTACTTGCTTTGGGGTGACCTGCATACTTGTGTTATGTGGCATTTTGTAGCAGCCTACAGGCAGCTTACTGTACCCTTTCCCTTGTTCAGTCTGGTGAGTGGGACAGCAGTGTGTCTGCCTATAGAGTCACCTATTACAACTGTATCAGGCATGTTGTTTCTCCTTCTGGCCTGTGACTGTTTGGCACACCAGCTTTGTGTACTATGTGTTGCATGTGCTATGTTTGGAGGTTGTGGTTGCTTGGGGTCTGCTTTGGAGGCCTGTGTTGGTGTGGTGTGTTTGTAATTAGGGCCTCCGGGAATGTTTTTCTGTGTTTATGTGTTTGGTTTACAGTTGTGATAGGTCTATGTGGGACTGGGTTTGTGGTGTGTGTGGTTACCTTCTCCTCCTGACTAGTTTTGACAGTACTGAGTTGAGGGAGCTCAGCCTCCGGTTTGGATAAATGGTTGCATCTCTCACATATATTTGTATTTATTGGGGGGAGTTGAGGGTTGTCTCTGTACTTGGGGCAGGTGTAACATTGCCTCAGGATTCACAGATTCTACTTGTTGTGGCTGGCCTTAGTGGATTGTATGTGTGGACATATTTTATTGCCATACTACTGATCAGTGATTACTTCCCTTTTTATGTTTGCTCTATCATGTAGTAGCTTCCTCATTCTCTTGCATGGTTTGGTAATGGCTGGAGTCCAGCATGCCAGATGCCTGCGTGTATGGCATTGTGTCATGTTGTTATTTGTGATTGCATAATCCAAGCATTCCTGGCTGTGTTCATGGAATGCCTGTATAACAGGTTCTGTGGTGTGTCCCATATTTTGCACGTGCACAGGGCCTTTAATGGATTCCATATCAGTTTGGAGGGGTGCAACTTAAGCTTTACACATGTTTTTAACTGTGGTTTTCTGGCCAGGGACTGTGGTCAGGATGTGTATATCCGGTGTGATTACTCTATGGTCTGGTCTTACCAGTGAGGGATACACTTCTCATCTTGCCATCCAGTACCCATGTTGCTGATTATCACATCCAGTATGCTTACCCCTCTTGTGGGAGTGGTACATTGTTCCTGGGCATTTTGGTTTATGGATTCTAGGAACTTTTCTCCTACAGTGTTGGTGCTAGTATAATGCTCCCAGTGTATGTCTGGGAATTTTCAGTCAACCAATATAATGTGGTTTGGGGGGCTTGATATATTTATGTATTCCAGCATAGGCCAAGTGCAGTTCCTGGTGTTAGGATGGTAGTCTGTAGCAGGCTATAATATGGGAAGCAGTTTTAGCCACTGTTACTTGACCATGGCTAGTCCATGCTGCTTCTTGTTGTGGTACCAACATGGGGGTGTGGTTATCCTTGACAATTATTACTAGTCACCCTCCTTTTGTAGCTTGTTCCATGTTTTGAGGCTGTACAGCACAGTATGAGGTGTAACCTGGTAATGTTAGGGTGCTGTTGTGAGCCTTGACCCAGTTTTCTGTTACAGGACAGATATCAAAATTCTCCATACTGGGTGCGTTTACACTGCACGCATCTTGCTGTTTAGACTTCTGGCATTGGGTAGCATTGCATCTAGGTTCTTATCCCTTGTGGTACCTATGGAGGTGGGTTTGTGTTTTGAGCCTTACCTATTCAGGGCACACTGTGGGTAATGACAGCCTTTGCCAGTATCCATGAGGCCTGGACTGATAGGTGCACGCCACCCCTAGCAGGTGGAGCATCATGTCATGCTCAGCATGTCATCCCAGGCTGGCAGACATTGGCTCCCGTTTGACTAACTGCATTACTTCAGCAAATTATTGCAATTGATCATCCCATCGTCATATTGTGGCATCATGCTTGGTGAGGGTAGGATGTTAGTCAGGGTCCTCAAGTGTGCATATAGTACATGGTGTTACATTACTTAACACATGGCATTCATGCCTCAGGTGGTGCTGCAGGGCTGCATCTGTCAGATGCACATATTACACTCCCTGTACATGTTTGAGAGCAGGTTATGTCATTTTAGGCATCCATGTTATTATATGAGTGAGTCAGAGAGGGGTATCATTCCCAAGGTTCCTACTCAGCCAGTGTATGTGCTATGCGTTGCCTCTTTGCCAAGGCCAGGGCATACTGGGCACGCCTCCTTCTGCCTACTGGGGCAGGCTCAGGTTGTTCCTCCTCCGAGTCACGCTCTTCCTGTGATGGCCTTAGCAATGGTGGTGGGCTGTTTGGCCCGGCCCTATGCTGGTCCTGCTGCAGCTGTTTTCGCAAGATCATATTATGTAGCATAGCACATACCATGACAATTTGGGTACATGTAGTTGGTGAGTACTGCAAGGCTCCACCAGATGTGTCCAGACACCGGAACCGTGACTTGAGCAGCCCAAACACACGCTCTATTACATTACGTGTTTGTGCGTGTGCCTCATTATGGCGTTCCTGTTCCGGTGTGTGTGCGTTTCTGATGGGTGTCATCAGCCACAGCTCCAGTGCATAACCTGCATCCCCCACTAGGTGTCCGTGTAGGATGTCCCCATTGGCAAATGTCTGGTACAGCTGCGTCAAATGCCAGATATGGGAATCATGGTAGCTCCCAGGTCAGCCAGCACACACATTCATTATTATGCCCTGGGCATCACACACGACCTGGCAGTTGATGGATGGGAAGCCCTTGCGGTTAATGTAGGCCCTATCCCGCTCACCGGCTGGTGCTTTTATGCATATGTGTGGGCAGTCTATTGCACCCACTACCTCAGGGTATTCCGCTATTTGCTGGAAGAGACGCATATTGCTGGCCAATACCTCACGGGCATTGGGGAAATATACATGATCACCGACATGTGCTGACATGGCATCCAGGAACTGGTGCAGTACCCTGGAGGCTGATGCCTGTGATATCCCCATCATATCACCAGTTGGTCTCTGGAAGGTACCTGTTGCTAGTATTCTTAGGCCAACACATACCTTGGTTTCCACTGGGATGGGTTCCCCTCTGTTGGTTCTGTGTGTGAGGCGTGGCCTGCACAGCTCGACAATTTGCTGCAGGAGGTCTCTGTCCACTCTATAGCACTCAACTATCTCCAGCTCATGTAACCCGTGGTAGGTGACCCTGGGCCTGTACACTCTTCTCCGTCTCCTCACTGTGGGTTGTCTGGCACCATCTGCATTGTCACCACCCTCAGCAAGTCACCTATGTCTCCTTATGACAGCTATGGCAGCCCCTAGCATTTCTGCTCTGAGTTCAGCTTTTTCAGTTTTCACTTCTAATAGCTTACTCCTGTCTTGCAGTGTCTCTTGAGAGATACATCCTGCACTGCTGTTTGCAGAGTTTTAAGTGCTTGGCTGAGCTACTATTCTGCCTGTGTAATTGCCTCCTTCTAATTGTTTTCACCTCCTGGCTCCAGCAGTATTCCCTGCTAGCTTCCTACTAATTCTGTTGCTTCCTTTTTCCTTTCTGTATCCTCAGGGGGGAGCAACGTTCATACCAGCAAAAACACGCTCACAGTGGCTTACACGTGCGCACACATGCTTACACGGTTCGGAATCTGCTTATTTGGGTTAAAATGCGCGCACACCAGCGCAAACAGTCTTACACGTCTGCCAACAGGCTCCCACATGCTCAGTCTGCCTTACACGTGTTGACACTGTCCTACCAGCGCCTCATGGCACGCACACGTGCGCATGCATGCCCAACAAGAAACTGTGGTGTAAGTAACAGTGTACACCTTCCATTTCTTGACTTTCCCATGCTTATCTTGTGGCACTCCTCTTTCCATGATCTGTGTCTGTCATCTGTCATGTAACACTGACCTCCAATGAACTGCATTTCTTTCTACCATTCCCCCTGTGATGTCACCTATCTCCTACTCTATTCCTCCCCCTTATGTATCTCTTACACTACTCAGACTGTGCTCATTTGCTATGTGACAGTGGGATTCAGTATCCTAACACTCATTTACATCAGATTGCCTACTAATGCTTAGTTACATGTCTTAGACTCAGCTTCCCCCCTTAGCAACCACTAAACGGTGGCCATGTTGTTTTTGGTCTGCTGGTCCCTGCATTGTAAATCCATGTATTGCATAAAACCCACATTTGTGGGTTTATAACCTTCATTTTTATGTTTTATATAGCGCAGCCATTTGTGCGGGGCTGCGCTGCGTTTAAACACCGGCGATCGCCAAAAAAAAAATATTTATTTCTCATATTTGCATCGGGGTACCTTGCCAATGGCCACATATTTGACCATTGGCATGCTGCCTGACACATATGCACCCTTTATTTGGAGCTGACATGGCTCCATTAGATTTTGCAGAAACGTACTCAGTTGTCAACTGAGTACATTTCTGCAGCTAAAATGGCTCTTACACGGGCTGCTTTCTGTTTTGTGGATCGCTACTCTACCTCATTTGCATGCCTTTCGGCTGCAAGTGAGGTATTTAGCATATCCACGCCCAGTCCATGTAAGAGACATTTTAGCTGGTCTCTTACATGGAGTTTCGGGCTGTTCCTGGATCGCGAGGCTTGCATGGAGTCTTACACGTCTCTTACACTCCATGCAAGCCTTCGTGAATCCTGCCCATAGTTATTTATATGAAAATTGTCTTAGCATTGCACTATGAGAATTGTGAGTTATGGGACTAAGCATACAGAATTAGAATATTGAGTGTATAGGGTGTGATGGTATGATTATTGTATTGTATTAAATTGTATTTAACCATGAAATAAAGAATTACGAATACAGAAAACTATGAATATTATACTGCTTAACAATAGGGTTATATATTGAACAGCTGCTGCTAGTTCCAGGACCAGAGCAGATATAGTTCTTATGGATTCTGCAAGAAGAAAGCACTGTTGCTAAAGCAAAAAGTTTAATTTATTTATTAATTTCTATTGCACTGCAGCCGAGCAGGATCTAACTGTTCTCTGACAATGACTGAGGTAATCAACAGTTGACCTGCGTTCATAGGGTATCTCAATAAGTCTGAGAAAATCGAATGTAACTACATTTATGGAAAAGAAGTTGATGGAGTAGGAAATCAGCAGGATAAATATGGAACAAATATGCATGCTCACTGAGTGCTGATGCTGCCTATTGGAGTGTTCATGAAAAGGAGAAAATGGAATAAAATGTTAGAAAGTCTGTAATGTGATAATGATGAGGAGGAAATTAGATTCAATATCAGATATTTAACAGGAACAAAAAAGCACAATGCAGAAGGAGTGCAGTTTTTTGTGTTTTAATTTTTAAGAAAGAATCTGCATCTTGTAGAAAAAGTAATCTGACTGACAACATTCAACAGCGTATTTGTAGAAATGGCAAAGGCTTTTCACAGTCTCTTAGTACTATGACTAATAATTGTGTAACAGAAGAAGTAAGGGTGTTAGTACTGAAGTATTGTTTGCAGCATTCCATCATATTTGTAGAAATGGCAAAGGCTTTTCAGAATTTCTTAGTACTATGACTAATAATTGCGTAACAAAAGAAGTAAGGGTGTTAGTACTGAAGCATTGTTTGCAACATTCCATCATATTTGTAGAAATGGCAAAGGCTTTTCACAGTCTCTTAGTACTATGACTAATAATTGTGTAACAGAAGAAGTAAGGGTGTTAGTACTGAAGCATTGTTTGCAACATTCCATCATATTTGTAGAAATGGCAAAGGCATTTCACAATCTCTTAGTACTATGACTAATAATTGCGTAACAGAAGAAGTAAGGGTGTTAGTACTGAAGCATTATTTGCAACATTCCATCATATTTGTTGAAATGGCAAAGGCTTTTCAGAATCTCTTAGTACTATGACTAATAATTGTGTAACAAAAGAAGTAAGGGGGTTAGTACTGAATTATTGTTTGCAACAATTGAAATAACTCTATAAAATGTCTGGTATATCTGCACCCATTCTTTAGGTCATTTAGGCTCTATATGTAACACACATAAACGTACCTTTTCAATAACGACAAAAACTATGGCTAGAAGAAAATCACCATATTTGTACAGATTATTATATAATCTGCCATGATCAGTAAAACCTTTTACAGAAGTTGCTGTCAGGGGCTGACATCTAGGTATCCATTATCCAAAGTTAAAGCCTGACAAATGAAATGAATGGTCTGCACTACACAAATGTCATGAATATGCATGTATGTGGATGCTCACATGTTGGTGTATGTGTGTGTGTGACTGTGTCAGTGTGTATGTGTATAGACTACCATGTTCTTTCTACTGATTTGAAAACAACTTTTGAAATGTACTTGTGAGTTGTTGTAGTATACCATACCTCTATTATCCTCAAGAATGTAGGCTCAATAAAAATAGTTCACTGCAGTTTCATCCAATCACAGTGATGTGTAAAATTATATAAAACAGACATAACCTCATGGCAGTGACTTAATGTTTTCAATTCAGTAACTGAATTATGGTAAAATGAGTTTACCACAGTGAAGAGAATTTAATACAATTGCAAGACTTAACCTTCTAGTGAAATGAGTACCTATATTATCCTATTCTGATACAGTGCTGTAATGAAAGACAACCTTAAAAAGGCACAAGACAGGCTATTATCAACAGAGGGATATGTGCCTTTATGACATCTGTGAACCTATTATGAATTCTTGTTTGACAATGAATATTTAAGCACTAGAAAGGACATAGACGGTACAGAAGGATTAGAGAAAAGAAACAATTCCTGAAAGATCAGATTCTTGCATGAGTGGTTGGAAGGAGAGCTTACTTTGCAGGGAAGGGGATGATCACCGTCATTATGCCTCAAATGAATCAGTGATAATAAATAAATATACTGTAGCATCAAAGGCAAAACAATTTCAGAGCAGCGACTGCACTAATACAGCCTCAAAAGTGTGACTGGCTTTGGAGGTGAATCAAATACTTGCCTAACAGACAATAACAGTCCATTCTTGTGTTGCCTTAAAGTGAATAAAGGGTTAATGATGGCGGTAATGGCTCATGGGAAGGATAGAAAAGTGCTGCCCATCAGCATATCTTCCCAAGAAGGTGCAGATAAAGCAAACCAAATCCAAGTGTTGCATTTCTCATTGCTTAATAATGCCGTAAAAAGTCACCCTGTGTACTGTTCAAAGAGAAATCAAACAGAGAAAAACAAGGTGGCCATCTAGGAAGCCAACAGAAAACACATCACCGAGTATAGTGTTGCCGTCTGTGATGAAGACAACAATAAGAATGGCCATTTAACATGCACAAGAGATATGCTGATATTTTTTTTCTCCATTTGATGAAGGTTGAGAATATACTGTAGGGACTGATGTACACTGGATCTGCTGCTGACATAGTACCTTCCTCAAACCAAGACAAAATTAATGCTTTTCCATTTACAATTTATTCCATAATCTGAGAACATATTCTATACTGCCCTGCAAAATCATTGCCATCTCTTGCAACATCATCCGGAATCCTATTCACATGACCATCCATTTCATATTGTGCTATTACCACTCTTATAAATTATGGATCATTGTATAAGATATAAAAAGTCACTATAAGCAGTCAAGAAATACCAGGCTGTGAATAACATTACCTTAGACTATTATCTTCAGAACTCACTCAACCCAAATGGTTCAATGGAATCAATTTAGTAACATATTTTTACTTTATTTTTTCTGAGACTGTAGAACGTTGAGGTTAACAAAGTTCTCCCCTTGCTCAAAGGTTGAGAAATCATGGAGTAGTATTAGAAAGTTAGCTGTGTGGGTGTGTTGGAGTGACATGGTACTTACTCCTCTCAATATTGGGGTGTGGCTGCTTGCTTACATGCAGAAATCGTAATGTTATTGTTTGATATTAAAGTTACTATTTTGAGGAAGTACATGTCTGCACTCTGTTCTTTCACTGGATATCAACTCATGTATCCTTTCTCAAGACCAAAAGGACACAAAGCATAACAAAAGTCATTAAAGAGATGTTAGTACTTAAATTGTTGCCATTTCATTGGTCTTTTCTTCTGTCTTAGAAAGAAGCATACACACAGTTAATAACACTCTTTAATAGAAAATATTTCTCAGCTATTGTACACTATTAAGATACTATCACTATCATTGTATCGGACTGGATAAGTTCATTAGAAAAATGTACAAGCATCACTAGTGACAAGTGGGGCCAGCGGATGACTACATACAACATGTCTGTCATTGTCCATTGGATAACCACACCACTCTTGACCTGTTTATCCTCCTCAATATTATTGTTATGGCCTGCCCAGACATCTTGTGGTAGAGCAGTCACTGTCAGCACATGCATCAGGATTGAATATGACAAAATTTTCAGGTTTGGAAACATCAACCAATCTTCACACCTTTTTGAGGGGACTGCAAATAGATAATACATCCCAATTCAGTACAATAATAGTTGATATCTTCTGACAACACAGCAAATGTTCAGTGGAATTATACCTGATCCAGGCTCTGCAGTCACTCAGAACTTGGTAATAGAACACATTTATGGACAGGATCAAAGTCAGTAGGATATAGTTTTGTCCATGTTCAGACTCTGCACACATTGAAGCCAGAAAGTTCTTGTTGCAAATTGAAGAGTAAAATATACCTACACTAGACTGCAAAATACAGATATTCAGGACACATCCAACTTAATAACAAACATGTTGCACAGTCAGGGGCATACTGGTCGGTCTTTTAACTGTTGAAGTACCATCATGATATGATGTGCTCTATCAAATGACTAGCAAGTGTAAATGCCAGTTACAAACCAGGCACCCCTCATTACATAACTACTGATCTCAACCACAATCACATGTGTGCAGCACCCTTACATATCTGTGGGAGCTGTTAAAATTAGTAAGCCTGGGTCAAACTATATGCATGAATATTTATGCTGTTGTGTTCATCTGTGGAAATGACACTGTGAAGATTGGAGGAAGATGGGCGAAGGCTGCCAGCCTAGTCAAATATAATTTGATAAATAATTCTATCAACTGTATAAATAAATGCAAAATACAAGCTTGTATTTTTAAAGAAAACACTGTAAAATGTGAACTTCAAGATTGTTGCAACATTGCCACCTGACTGGAAAAAAATGCAGAAATTATCTGGCTGACCCTGCCAGAAAAAAACAACTGAGAACTTACCTTAAAGTTTAAAAACTAATCTGTTTGGATTGCTGATTTTCTCTTCTTTGGTCACTCGTCGCTTGTCTCTCCACTCTCTTGCTCTCTCCCTCACATGAGAACATGAGAGTAACAGGACAAATCAGCAGCCATATCATTCACATACTCATACTATGTGATCGGCTGCTGACTTGACAGTCTAGTCAGCATCCATTTTCCTGGAGTTAAACTGCAATGATTTCTGGGCATCTTCATTGATCCGGTGGTCTTCCCAAACTGGACTGCTTTTAAAACAGTCTGGAGACTAAAAAGATACATTTTTTACACGTACAATTTTAAAGAGCATTGGACCATTTCGGCACCAGTCCTTCTGGCATTTGCCAGAACTCCCAGATGCCCAGTCTACCCCTGAGCAGAACATGAAATGGCTTAATTTCAACTCCATTTCTGCCTGCTGTCTACAACATTACAGCCACTGTAAATGTATTTGAGTCAACTGCTTCCCTTAGACAGTGAATACACTGTCTAACAGTGCTTCCCTTTTGCTTTACAGCTTTTAAAGCCAGCATGACATTTTGCATTTTTTTTTCTGTAACTAGTAGTCCATGAAGCAGATAATCCCCCTGCACTATAAAAATGATGACTGGATCTCCAGTTGTAACTTAATATTACATGTTCTTGACATGGATGTCAAGATTCACCACTTGGGCTTCATTCTCAGTGTAAATTTCATGTTATTCATGTCTTGAACACATAATAAGAAAGTTACAATCAGAGACCTGATCATCCGATCATAATCCTCTCTCTCTCTCTCTGTGTATATATATATATATATATATATATATATATATATATATATATATATGTGTGTATTATCTATGCAGTGACATCCTGGAATACTCAAGACATTCAATGGATCTGCAGAATGCTGGTTCAGTTGTGGCCTACACTTACTTGGATAGATGGAGATGTTTTGCTGAGGGATGTTATATATTGTACATACATACATATATAGAGGTAATGAAATACATACTGTCTCAGCCTTACTTAACATACACATTTAATCTACACTGAGTACATTTTAACCTATACAGTTGATCACTGAGCATATTTTTTCAACTAGGACATGCTCACTGAATCAAAATCTGTACTACTGTTAATAGAAAGTCATACATGCTTATGGCACTATGACTGCTATTGTATCTCAGTAGTGATAAAGCAGCATAATTAAATCAATCTTACAAGTGTCAAAAAAATAAAGATAAAAGAAGTTAAGGGTTTGCAACCCAAAGAGATAATGACAAACATCATCCAGGCCTGGAACTCTTAACTGAACCAACTGTGATTATTACTTTGAGACTTTTCATTACACAGTATTAATTGTTAATTTTTGTCATCACATGCTGACAATTGTTAATGTAAGAGAAATATGTAGTGTTTAATATGAATTTATGTATAAATGCATCAGATTGAATGACTGGGTAGTAAAGTAATATTTGTGACATACACAGGATACAGGCAGTATACTGAATTAATTATGTGTGGTATACACCTACATTAAACAGGTATACAGCATATTTACTGGATTATCTGTTTAGATATACTGCATAAAATATATGTGGATATTGGTATTAATGATTATCCCAGCTTCACTTACATACATAGTTATATACTAGTGACTCTTGTATTGTACCTGTTATTCTAAAAATTAGTACATGTACATGGTTTCCAGTTACTGAAGGTAGGATGCACCTATTACAGTTAGCAACTGAAAAACAGTTACAGAATCTTTCACTTAGTAAGCCAGGGCATAAAGATGAAGCTCTTAAGGTGTGGTATACCTCACTTGGATTCTGCTACACCAAGGCAAACCTTGAGGATCAAATCTTGTAGCTTCTGGAGTGTTCTCTGATGCAGGTCATCATACTGGTGGTGGACTTGGACAATTGTCCTATAAATTATTGTATATTCCCAAAGTTCCTTGGTGGTTGTATTTCATACATTGATCATCACAAAAGTCCATTGATAAAGGATCTCAACCTACCTTCATGTGCAATGCACATGTTTAGGAGGCGCAGTGTCTCCTGGTCCATCCAGTTTGGCCCTTGTATGTGCACCAGTCATCTCTTCATCTACATTGTCATTTGAATGATTTGGTAAAAATGATAGATCAAAAATTTCTTACTGATGTGCTAATCAGTTTGCATTTAGAGGTCCAATGAAGTGGCACACTCCCTGAATTAGTTTTTAAATTTGGTGCATTGAGGGTGATTAATAGCATACATTGTATAAATCTCCGTCACTTGAATAACATTGGTAGTTATCTTTAATATACTCCAAGCTGTAGGCACTTACACCAGACATCACAAACTTATGCTGGTGCATGCCAATGTGATTCAAAAACATTCTGTTCTGTTGAACCACACTAATTATGTCGGGTGCAAAAGGTACTTAAAACAACTCCTAACAGAGTTCTTTCCTAGGCTATCTTCAGAAGTACTGAACTTCACTGAGGTGTGCATCATGACAATTCAATTTTCATTGCTGGTATATTCTACATATTCATAATGATCATTAATTTATGTGAATTTCTTCAGATTCCAGTGGAATCCACAGGTATATCAGAGTTTACAGCTGTTTACTGTATTTGTACGTGATCCTTAAAATAAAAGTCATGACATACGAATGAGTACATCTTTTGGGATGGTTATTCAGTATGATTCACTTATTACTAACACATTTAAAAGATCTGTATCCATCCTCAGAATATATATCTACAGCAATATATTGATGCTAGGTGGGAGTTTAGCTAAAGGTTTTATAGGATGTCACACTTTGGTGACTGAATCTCACACTTGTTACCTGTGTGATGGTGCATTGCTCAAGTACAGGTGTGTAATTTTGCATGTGTGTTGTTGTTTGCATAGTGTTTATCATGTCACCTATTTTCTAATGCCAGTACATAGAATCCATATTATTAAAGTGACAGTGTTCACAATGCATGAGGCTTGTTGCCATAAAGTGACCTTACAATGCATATCCTTTGCATGCATGTTTGCCTTTATCTTATAAATAAGGCCTGTATAAGTTTATCACAAATGGTGTTTATTGTCAAAGGAATAAAATAACTTAAAAATGATCAACACATGGCAGATTCAGGTTAAGGCACTTTAATCTTGCAGCAAGGAGACAAAAACGTGCTAATACAGAGTTTGTCTAACTAAAATCAGGAAGTGAAACCATTCTTATACATTTCTTACAAGACATTGCCTACTAAGCTGACATAACAAATCACAAGTTCTTTCAATATTATTTCATAGCAGCTGTTTGTCCATGATTTTCTGCTGGCATATCAAGTTTACAAAAAAAACTTCCTAAGAAAAACAACGTGGCCTTGATGACCACCGGTCAGATATGACTTCTCACTATGCAATGTTACCATTCAAGGTACTATGGCTAATTTGAGCACAAAGCAAGTACAGATTATAGTTAATTTCTTCAAGCAGTCTTTGTTTGGTGTATCTTTTCTTTTCTGCAGCTGTGCATGTTCTCATAACACGAACAGAGCTGACTGTTCATATTCAATCATGTTATAGAAAACAGTATTGTTCTATTCATTCACTATTCATTCATTTTCCTGACCTAGCAGATAATCACCTGCTTCTCAGTAAATTTCCAAAAAGGCATAAACATGAATTTTGCTGTGCTAGCAAATACTAGGGCAGAGAGCATCTTGCAATTTTGGAAAGCATACTGCAGTTTGAAAAAGCATCTTATAATTTCATACAGAATTAAGCTGTACATAAAATAGAATGAAATGTGTTAACCCTTTTAGCTTCTAATAAGCACTAAACATATACATTAGTACATATTTTTCTAACATTTCCCCCCGTTAATACTTTTTATTCTATTTTCAAAAGCATAAACAGTTGCTTCTTCCCCTAACCTCTTTCTGTTCAGACTTTGCAGTTGAGTCATTCAGTTTAAACTTATGAAAGTGTTTCACTTTTCAACAGTTCTTCAATTTCAGTACTTTGATATAAAGTCTCAGAAATTGACATGTCTATAAAATCTTTGATCAATCTTTTCATGCAGGGAATACCACAACAAACACACACTCCTAATAGGAGTAATCCCACACAAATGGCAATCGGGATGTTCATTAGGATGCTACCCCACCCCCCCCAAACAAATTCTGGAAAAAATCCATCAGTGGGTTTGGGCCTGGTTTGGTCATGGCCGACACTTGCTGAATCACCTCAAGATGGTTGTTTATTTCATGCTGGTTGTCAGGAATATACAAACAGCACTCCTCTTTTATTAAAGCGCACATACCATCTTTCGCCGCTAGGGTGAAGTCAAGAGTCATGTGGTTTTAAAGCACCACAGTTCTCATAGCGTTCAGTTCATCAGTCATTAATTCGAGAGCAGAAAAAGTTGCATTACTCATTACTTTGAGAAGTTTGGACAGTTTTCTCAGTTCCCAAATCGATTTCACTGTGCCATATGCAGGGGCTATACCTGCCCACGATATAATAGTGTCACTCAAGTCCATGTGCGTCAGTTTATCTTTATATTTTATGGAGTTATGGTTTCTCCAGCCTGCTTCGATTCGTCCCATTGGATTCTCAGGTCTCTTGATTGGATTTCCAGGTTTCTTGGTGACCTCTGTGACATTTTGAATTCTTCCCTGAGGCAAAACTGCAGTGTGTCATATGGCCGGAACCAGGTAACCCAAAAAATAACTGCCGGACCAGTTCTCAGGTAACCATTTGTATGCCTTTTTCCCACAAACAAAATAACAATTTTCTACTTTAGTATTAATATACACTTGCCCTGCATGAAACATTTTCTTATCAATAATAGATAGTTGTTTAAAAAGAACAGGATTATGTTGTATCTCATTAATAGTTTTATGTATCAACTCAAGATATGAGTCATAGTTTGCATCACAGATATAACCTGCATTATTGGCTTTGGTATAACATTTGTAAGGAACAGTCACATTACAATTACTCCAACCTACCTGAACAGTATCATTTTTGTAAAAACACACAATTCCCTTTTGTGTAACAGGCAGGTACAATGATATTTTGTCTTGTGATTTTACAGTTGTAGTATCAAAAATCAAATTTTCTCTGGTCTCATTGATCCCTAGGGGGACAGCAGTCATTAATAATCCCCCGTATGCTGTTGGCATAGCTGTGCAGATCCAACAATTCAAAACATTAAAAGTTTCAGCATACACATAGGTTCATAGGTTCATAGGTTCATACTAGGCTATCTGCCCGAGGGCATTTACAAGCCTAGCCCATAGTTTTGTGGCTTACGCCACCCCTTTAGTATGGGGAACTATACCCATTATTTTGCTGTGCCTCTGTCGAGCAGTGACACTGAGGTAATCCCTGACGTATATCTGCGATCTCCCATCCATTGGTCAAGATTTCTCTTGAACAAGGCCAGCGAGGTGCTCTGCCTCACATATACCGGGATTTTGTTCCACAGCATAGGGAGTCTTTGGGTGATGAATCTATCCCTCCAGCACGTCCTATTAATAGCCGTGTCGAGGTTTAAGTCTCCCGCCCTTGTGGCTCTGACGGATCTAGATTTTTGAGGTGAAGCATATTCATCAAATCTGGGTTTGACATGGCCTTGTATGTTAGGCAAAGGTCACCTCTGAGCAAGCGGTAAGCGACTGAATAGAGCTGGAGTTCTTTCAGTCGGGCAGCATAGGACAGATGTTTGAGACCCTTTATCCTTTTGGTAAGGAACTTTTGTGGCCTCTCCAGCTGCTGCAAGTGTCGGGTCAGATACATTCCGAATGGGGCATTGTACTCAATCATTGGTCTGAGGAGTGATGAGTATAGGGAGACTATGACCTCCCTTGATCTAGATGAGAATCCCTTCATGATAAGGTGGACAATGTAGAAGGTCTTCCTAACTACTTTAGCTACATGGGTGTCGAATGACAGACTACTATCAACCTGGGTCCCCAGGTCCCTGATAACTTCTTCTGTGCTCAGTGGATTGCCACCTATTTGGTAGCTAGGGGTAACCTTGTTTTTCCCGAAGGGTATGACTATGCATTTTTTGGCATTTAACTTTAGGCCATGGCTCTGGCACCAGTTATCCATTTCTGTGAGACCCTTCTGAAGGATATCTGTGTCAGATGTGTTTCCTACTATGGCGCCCAGTTTGCAGTCATCTGCAAACTTTGTCAGCCATAACCCTCCTGTGTTAGCTTGTACTTCGGAAAAGTAGATGCCAAACAAGAGTGGGCCCAGGACTGAGCCCTGTGGTACACCACTTGTGACAGGCTTTGAGTCTGACATGGCGCCAGCAACTCTGACCCTGTGGGTTCTGTCACTCAGCCAGTTTGCAACCCATCTTGTGATGTATGGGTTAACATTTAAGCTGATGAGTTTTTCAATGATACCCGAGTGGGGTATTGTATCGAAGGCCTTCGCCAGATCGAGGTAGGCTGTATGGACTGCCTTTCCTCATCAATGGCTTTGGTGACTGTTTCAAAAGTCAACCAAGTTTAGAAGGCATGATCTGCCTTTGACAAAGCCAAACTGGGATGGATCCAAAGTCTGCAAGTTCCCTATGTCTTTATTTATGAGGTCCATTATGATCCTCTCCATGGCTTTGCAGATAAGGCTTGTCAAGCTAATGGGCCGGTAATTTCCAGGGTCGATGGAGGCACCGCCTTTGTGAAGTGGGACCACAGTTGCAGTCGCCACTCCTGGCAATGTATCCAGAGGTAAGACTATGATTAAACAGCTGTCCTAGCTGTGGGTTTAATTCCTCGTTGAGTTCGTGGAGCACACAGCCGGGGACACCATCAGGTCCCATGGATGCTGTGTTTTTGCTTTGGAGAGAGCAGTTCTCACTTGGGCGTTGGAGATGTTTGGGGGCTGCAATCGCTTGGTATAGATATCTCTCCTTTTGGGGAGGGAGAAGTTTGCACTGAACCTGTCAGCCAGTATGTTGGCAATGTCTGTAGGATCAGTAATCTTCACATCATTTTGAACTAGTTCTGAACATATCTGGGAGTTTCCTCCCAGGTTTCTAACATAGCTAAAGAAGGCCTTATGATTGTCTTTTGAGTCTTTAGCTATTTTTCTCTCAAAATTTGCTTTGGATGATTTTATGAGAGCTCTTAGTTTTTACTTATAGTGATCAAGGGTGTCTTACCTTTTAAGGATTTTGCTCTATCTTGTAGTAGCTTCCTCCTTTTGTTGTAGAGTTTGTTTATGGCTGGGGTCCACCAGACTGGACGCTTGCCTTTGGTACAAAGAGTCTTTGTTTTGCTTGGGATTGCCTTATCCATGCAGTCCTGCAGGTGCTGGTAGAAGGCATTTGTAAGTGATTCAGTGGCTTGAGTACTGTTTTCCGCTGGCTCGGGGGCCTTAAAGGAGACCACACTAGTCTTTAGAAGTGTGAAGTCGGCTTTCGAGAAGTTCTTTACTGTGGTCTTTTTTATTTCAGGTGGGGGTGGGATGAGGACCTCCAGTGAGATTAGTTTGTGATCTGATCTCACCAGTGAGGGGTATACTTCCGGTGTTGAACATTGTGCTCCCATGTTCATGATGATGAGATCAAGTATGTTTTCTCCTCTCTTGGGGATGGTGACTAGTTGTTCCATGGCATTTGAGTTAATGAATTCCAGGAACTTTTGGGCTAGGGTGTTTGGGCTTGAGTAGTGTTCCCAGTCTATATTAGGGTAATTGAAGTCACCTAGTATGATGGTGTTTGGTGATACATTTATCCCCTCTAGTGTTTTCAGGAAGGCCATGTGAGGTTCCTGAGTTTGTGAGGGTGGCCTGTAACATGCTACAATTTGCAGAGCAGTCTTGCCTATGGTTAATTGCACCTGAATGGTCTCTGATGCATCATGCGTTGCCACCAGTCTTGAGGTGTGGGTGTCCTTGATGAATATGGATACCCCCCCTCCTTTCTTGGTATTGTCCGGATTTTGGGGCCGGAACGCATGATATGAGGTAAAACCTGATAGTGCTGGGGTGCTCTCAGGAGCCTTGAACCAGGTTTCTGTCACAGCACAGACATCGATGTTCTCCATACTGAGAAGGGCCTCGAGTGCGTGCATTTTGAGATTTAGACTTCTGGCATTGAGCAGCATTAACCTTAGTTTTTCCTTTTTGTGTTCTAGGGTGGTAGGTTTAGAATTTGAGCCTTGCCTAAAAAGGCACTATGGGGGTGGCAAGAGCCTTTGCCAATATCCAGAATCCCAGGGGTGACAGGTGCAAGCCGTCCCTTGTGAAGCAGCGTGGCTTCTCCAGCATGTCATCCCAGGCAGACAGACATTGGATCCCCTTTGAATGACACCAGAGTTTAAGCCAATTGTTAAAGCTGATCATCTTATCTCTGTATTGTGGCATCATTCTTGGTGAAGGTAGGATACTGCTCAAGGTCAGGGTCATACCTGCCTGGGCTACATAATCAGAGAGCTCCTCAATGTCTCTTTTCATGTAGTCCAAGGAGGTACATCTCGGGTCGTTTACACCAGCGTGGACAATGACTGAGTCATATTTGTACCTGCTGTTGAGAGACCTGAGTGCTTGCGTTATGTGGCGGATTCTAGCGCCCGACAGGCAGCTTACTGTGACCTTCTCCTTACTCAGTCTGGTGAGCGGGACGTCAGTGTGTCTGACTATGGAGTCACCAATGACTAGTGTGTCTGGCATTGTGTTTGGCCTTAAGGGCTGTGACTGTTTGACACTCTGACGGTGAGGTCTATGTGTTGCAGGTGTTGTGTTCTGAGGTGGTGGTTGTTTGGGTGTCTGCTTTGGTGGCCTCTGCTGTTTTGGTAGATTTTTGATCAGAGCCTCCGAGTATGTCTTTGTGTGTTTATGTGTATGTTTTGAGGTTGTGATGGTACTATGTGAGACTGGGTCTATAGTGTGTGTGGTAACCTTCTCCTCCTGACTGGTCTTGCCTGTCCTATGTTGAGAGAGCTCAGCCTCCAGTTTGGCCGTATAGTTGCATCTCTCACATGTATTTGTGTTTTGTGGGAGGAGGAGAGGGTTGTCTGTGTACATGAGGCAATTGTAACATTGCCTCAATATTCCCAGGTTCACCAGCTGAGCAGGAGAGGACACTAGCAACTGATCCCTCGACATGCTAGAAGGACTAGACAAAAAACTTTAAAAGAGATTCCGGGGGACGTGGGTGACCGAGAAATGGGGGTTTGCCTTTTTGGGGTGCTATCCATAAGAGTGCCGTATCAAGGTAATAAGTACTGTAGGAGCAAGTGCTAGGTTTAACAGATAGAGAATAGTCTACTTGGAGTCAAGTAGAGATGATCTTTTTAGTTATAGGATACGCTGATTAGATCAGTAGTATGGTTCGAGGAAGGTAGTTTTAAGGGAAAATTTGAAGAGTGGACTTTAGGTAGCCCGAATAGTTTAAACCTGCTTAACCGGAGTTGCCCTAGTGTGCAACAGTGGCAACTCCGCGCTAAATTGCGCTAATGCGCGCTAAAGCGTGCTTTATAGCAGGGGGCTGGAAAAGACAGGAAATGACCCAAAATGGCCAATAAACTACATGTTACTGCCTTAAACCACTCCTCTGAGGACAAACAGGCAGCTCAGTACTCCCTACTCCCACTAGTGAGTAAAGAAACTACCCCTTGACCAAACAAGGAAAATGGAGAAACACAGGAACCAAGACAAAGCCCAAGGATGAGCAAATCTGATCACTGGAACAAACTAGTAGGAAAGTATGGAAAACAAGAGTATTTTTTTTTTTTTCAAGTTTTTTTCAGATAGGCAGAAAATACAATAAATGCTGTGTTTTTCGACTAAATGCTATCAAAAGCTAGTACACTTGAGTGTATTAGCCTGTTGTTTAACTTTTAAGCAAAACTTAAACAAGCAAGTGCAACAAACAATTCAAGCTATTAAAAACAGTAAAACAGGTAATAGCAGAATAAAACAGGCAGAAATAGCAATCAAAAGGCTTAAAAAGTCGAAAATGCAGAAAAAATACTTAGAATCTGGAAAGTTTGTCTTTTCTGGTCTCTGCTGCTCTAGGAACTCTGCTGGACACCACAAGGAGCTGTGCTGAGTTCTCTATAGCCAGAAAAGCCCGCCAAAGCGTGCTTTATAGCAGGGGGCTGGAAAAGACAGGAAATGACCCAAAATGGCCAATAAACTACAAGTTACTGCCTTAAACCACTCCTCTGAGGAGAAACAGGCAGCTCAGTACTCCCTACTCCCACTAGTGAGTAAAGAAACTACCCCTTGACCAAACAAGGAAAATGGAGAAACACAGGAACCAAGACAAAGCCCAGGGATCAGCAAATCTGATCACTGGAACAAACTAGTAGGAAAGTATGGAAAACAAGAGTATTTGTTTTTGTTTTTCAAGTTTTTGCAGATAGGCAGAAAATACAATAAATTCTGTGTTTTTCGACTAAATGCTATCAAAAGCTAGTACACTTGAGTGTATTAGCCTGTTGTTTAACTTTTAAGCAAAACTTAAACAAGCAAGTGCAACAAACAATTCAAGCTATTAAAAATAGTGAAAACAGGTAATAACAGAATAAAACAGGCAGAAATAGCAATCGAAAGGCTTAAAAAGTCGAAAATGCAGAAAAAATACTTAGAATCTGGAAAGTTTGTCTTTTCTGGTCTCTGCTGCTCTAGGAACTCTGCTGGACACCACGAGGAGCTGTGCTGAGTTCTCTATAGCCAGAAAAGCCCGCCAAAGTGTGCTTTATAGCAGGGGCTGGAAAAGACAGGAAATGACCCAAAATGGCCAATAAACTACAAGTTACTGCCTTAAACCACTCCTCTGAGGACAAACAGGCAGCTCAGTACTCCCTACTCCCACTAGTGAGTAAAGAAACTACCCCTTGACCAAACAAGGAAAATGGAGAAACACAGGAACCAAGACAAAGCCCAAGGATCAGCAAATCTGATCACTGGAACAAACTAGTAGGAAAGTATGGAAAACAAGAGTATTTTTTTTGTTTTTTTCAAGTTTTTTTTCAGATAGGCAGAAAATACAATAAATGCTGTGTTTTTCGACTAAATGCTATCAAAAGCTAGTACACTTGAGTGTATTAGCCTGTTGTTTAACTTTTAAGCAAAACTTAAACAAGCAAGTGCAACAAACAATTCAAGCTATTAAAAACAGTAAAAACAGGTAATAGCAGAATAAAACAGGCAGAAATAGCAATTGAAAGGCTTAAAAAGTCGAAAATGCAGAAAAAATACTTAGAATCTGGAAAGTTTGTCTTTTCTGGTCTCTGCTGCTCTAGGAACTCTGCTGGACACCACGAGGAGCTGTGCTGAGTTCTCTATAGCCAGAAAAGCCCGCCAAAGCGTGCTTTATAGCAGGGGGCTGGAAAAGACAGGAAATGACCCAAAATGGCCAATAAACTACAAGTTACTGCCTTAAACCACTCCTCTGAGGACAAACAGGCAGCTCAGTACTCCCTACTCCCACTAGTAAGTAAAGAAACTACCCTTGACCAAACAAGGAAAATGGAGAAACACAGGAACCAAGACAAAGCCCAGGGATCAGCAAATCTGATCACTGGAACAAACTAGTAGGAAAGTATGGAAAACAAGAGTATTTTTTTTGTTTTTTTCAAGCAGATAGGCAGAAAATACAATAAATGCTGTGTTTTTCGACTAAATGCTATCAAAAGCTAGTACACGAGTGTATTAGCCTGTTGTTTAACTTTTAAGCAAAACTTAAACAAGCAAGTGCAACAAACAATTCAAGCTATTAAAAACAGTAAAAACAGGTAATAGCAGAATAAAACAGGCAGAAATAGCAATCGAAAGGCTTAAAAAGTCGAAAATGCAGAAAAAAATACTTAGAATCTGGAAAGTTTGTCTTTTCTGGTCTCTGCTGCTATAGGAACTCTGCTGGACACCACGAGGAGCTGTGCTGAGTTCTCTATAGCCAGAAAAGCCCGCCAAAGCGTGCTTTATAGCAGGGGGCTGGAAAAGACAGGAAATGACCCAAAATGGCCAATAAACTACAAGTTACTGCCTTAAACCACTCCTCTGAGGAGAAACAGGCAGCTCAGTACTCCCTACTCCCACTAGTGAGTAAAGAAACTACCCCTTGACCAAACAAGGAAAATGGAGAAACACAGGAACCAAGACAAAGCCCAGGGATCAGCAAATCTGATCACTAGAACAAACTAGTAGGAAAGTATGGAAAACAAGAGTATGTTTTTGGATTCTTTCAAGTTTATGGACAGATAGGCAGAAAATACAATAAATGCTGTGTTTTTCGACTAAATGCTATCAAAAGCTAGTACACTTGAGTGTATTAGCCTGTTGTTTAACTTTTAAGCAAAACTTAAACAAGCAAGTGCAACAAACAATTCAAGCTATTAAAAACAGTAAAAACAGGTAATAGCAGAATAAAACAGGCAGAAATAGCAATCGAAAGGCTTAAAAAGTCGAAATGCAGAAAAAATACTTAGAATCTGGAAAGTTTGTCTTTTCTGGTCTCTGCTGCTCTAGGAACTCTGCTGGACACCACGAGGAGCTGTGCTGAGTTCTCTATAGCCAGAAAAGCCCACCAAAGTGTGCTTTATAGCAGGGGGCTGGAAAAGACAGGAAATGACCCAAAATGGCCAATAAACTACAAGTTACTGCCTTAAACCACTCCTCTGAGGAGAAACAGGCAGCTCAGTACTCCCTACTCCCACTAGTGAGTAAATAAACTACCCCTTGACCAAACAAGGAAAATGGAGAAACACAGGAACCAAGACAAAGCCCAAGGATCAGCAAATCTGATCACTGGAACAAACTAGTAGGAAAGTATGGAAAACAAAGGTATTTTTTTTTGTTTTTTTCAAGTTTTTTTTTTCAGATAGGCAGA
>NC_056729.1:190717515-190727515 GCF_019279795.1 Protopterus annectens | reverse complement strand
GTGTGTCTGGCATTGTGTTTGGCCTTAAGGGCTGTGACTGTTTGACACTCTGACTGTGAGGTCTATGTGTTGCAGGTGTTGTGTTCTGAGGTGGTGGTTGTTTGGGTGTCTGCTTTGGTGGCCTCTGCTGTTTTGGTAGATTGTTGATCAGAGCCTCAGTATGTCTTTGTGTGTTTATGTGTATGATTTGAGGTTGTAATGGTACTATGTGAGACTGGGTCTATAGTGTGTGTGGTAACCTTCTCCTCCTGACTGGTCTTGCCAGTCCTATGTTGAAGAGCTCAGCCTCCAGTTTGGCCGTATAGTTGCATCTCTCGCATGTATTTGTGTTTTTGTGGGAGGAGGAGAGGGTTGTCTGTGTACATGAGGCAATTGTAACATTGCCTCAATATTCAGGTTCACCAGCTGAGCAGGAGAGGACACTAGCAACTGATCCCTCGACATGCTAGAAGGATAGACAAAAGAACTTTAAAAAAGATTCGAGGGCGTGGGTGACAGAGAAATGGGGGGTTGCCTTTGGGGTACTATCTATGACAAGAGGACGTATCAAGGTAATAAGTACTGTAGGAGCAAGTGCTAGGTTTAACAGATAGAGAATAGTCTACTTGGAGTCAAGTAGAGAGGATATTTTAGTTATAGGATACGCCTGATTAGATCAGTAGTATAGTTCGAGGAGGTAGTTTTAAGGGAAAATTTGAAGAGTGGACTTTAGGTAGCCGAATAGTTTAAACCTGCTTAACCGGCGCTGACCTAGTGTGCAACAGCGGCAACTCCTAAATCAGCGCTAATCGGCGCTAAAGCGTCTTTATAGCAGGGGGCTGGAAAAGACAGGAAATGACCCAAAATGGCCAAAAAACTACAAGTTTCTGCCTTAAACCACTCCTCTGAGGACAAACAGGCAGCTCAGTACTCCCTACCACTAGTGAGTAAAGGAACTACCTTGACCAAACAAGGAAAATGGAAAAACAGGAACCAAGACAAAGCCCAGGGATCAGCAAAATCTGATCACTGGAACAAACTATTAGAAAAGTATGGAAAACAAAAGTATTGTTTTTGTTTTTTTTTCAAGTTTTTTTCAGATAGGCAGAAAATACAATAAATGCTGTGTTTTAGACTAAATGCTATCAAAAGCTAGTACACTTGAGTGTATTAGCCTGTTGTTTAACTTTTAAGCAAAACTTAAACAAGCAAGTGCAATAAACAATTCAAGCTATTAAAAAAAGTAAAAAAAGGTAATAGCAGAATAAAACAGGCAGAAATAGCAATCGAAAGGCTTAAAAAGTCGAAAATGCAGAAAAAAATATGTAGAATCTGGAAAGTTTGTCTTTTCTGGTCTCTGCTGCTCTAGGAACTCTACTGGACACCACGAGGAGCTGTGCTGAGTTCTCTATAACAGGAAAAGCCATAAAAGCGTGCTTTATAGCAGGGGGCTGGAAAAGACAGGAAATGACCCAAAATGGCCAATAAACTAAAAGTTTCTGCCTTAAACCACTCCTCTGAGGACAAACAGGCAGCTCAGTACTCCCTACTCCCACTAGTGAGTAAAGGAACTACCCCTTGGCCAAACAAGGAAAATGGAGAAAACAGGAACCAAGACAAAGCCAAGGGATCAGCAAAATCTGATCACTGGAACAAACTATTAGAAAAGTATGGAAAACAAGAGTATTTTTTTTTTTTTTCAAGTTTTTTTCAGATAGGCAGAAAATACAATAAATGCTGTGTTTTTCGACTAAATGCTATCAAAGCTAGTACACTTGAGTGTATTAGCCTGTTGTTTAACTTTTAAGCAAAACTTAAACAAGCAAGTGCAATAAACAATTCAAGCTATTAAAAACAGTAAAAAAGGTAATAGCAGAATAAAACAGGCAGAAATAGCTATCGAAAGGCTTAAAAAGTCGAAAATGCAGAAAAAAATACTTAGAATCTGGAAAGTTTGTCTTTTCTGGTCTCTGCTGCTCTAGGAACTCTGCAGGACACCACGAGGAGCTGTGCTGAGTTCTCTATAGCCAGAAAAAAGCCATAGCGTGCTTTATATAGCAGGGGGCTGGAAAAGACAGGAAATGACCCAAAATGGCCAATAAACTACACGTTTCTGCCTTAAACCACTCCTCTGAGGACAAACAGGCAGCTCAGTACTCCCTACTCCCACTAGTGAGTAAAGGAACCTTGACCAAACAAGGAAAATGGAGAAAACAGGAACCAAGACAAAGCCCAGGGATCAGCAAAATCTGATCACTGGAACAAACTATTAGAAAAGTATGGAAAACAACAGTATTTTTTTTCTTTTTTTTCAAGTTTTTTTTCAGATAGGCAGAAAATACAATAAATGCTGTGTTTTAGGACTAAATGCTATCAAAAGCTAGTACACTTGAGTGTATTAGCCTGTTGTTTAACTTTAAGCAAAACTTAAACAAGCAAGTGCAATAAACAATTCAAGCTATTAAAACAGTAAAAAGGTAATAGCAGAATAAAACAGGCAAAATAGCAATGAAAGGCTTAAAAAGTCGAAAATGCAAAAAAAAATACTTAGAATCTGGAAAGTTTGTCTTTTCTGGTCTCTGCTGCTCTAGGAACTCTGCTGGACACCACGAGGAGCTGTGCTGAGTTCTCTATCAGAAAAGCCCGCCAAAGCGTGCTTTATAGCAGGGGGCTGGAAAAGACAGGAAATGACCCAAAATGGCCAATAAACTACAAGTTTCTGTCTTAAACCACTCCTCTGAGGACAAACAGGCAGCTCAGTACTCCCTACTCCCACTAGTGAGTGGAACTACCCTTGACCAAACAAGGAAAATGGAGAAAACAGGAATCAAGACAAAGCCCAGGGATCAGCAAAATCTGATCACTGGAACAAACTATTAGAAAAGTATGGAAAACAAGAGTATTTTTTTTTTTTTTTTTCAAGTTTTTTTCAGATAGGCAGAAAATACAATAAATGCTGTGTTTTTAGGCTAAATGCTATCAAAGCTAGTACACTTGAGTGTATTAGCCTGTTGTTTAACTTCTAAGCAAAACTTAAACAAGCAAGTGCAATAAACAATTCAAGCTATTAAAAACAGTAAAAAGGTAATAGCAGAATAAAACAGGCAGAAATAAAGCAATGAAAGGCTTAAAAAGTGAAAATGCAGAAAAAAATACTTAGAATCTGGAAAGTTTGTCTTTTCTGGTCTCTGCTGCTCTAGGAACTCTGCTGGACACCAGGAGCTGTGCTGAGTTCTCTATAGCGAAAAGCCCCAAAACCATGGCGTGCTTTATAGCAGGGGCTGGAAAAGACAGGAAATGACCTAAAATGGCAATAAACTACAAAGTTTCTGCCTTAAACCACTCCTCTGAGGGACAAACAGGCAGCTCAGTACTCCCTACTCCCACTAGTGAGTAAAGGAACTACCCCTTGACCAAACAAGGAAAATGGAGAAAACAGGAACCAAGACAAAGCCCAGGGATCAGCAAAATCTGATCACTGGAACAAACTATTAGGAAAAGTATGGAAAACAAGAGTATTTTTTGTTTTCAAGTTTTTTCAGGTAGGCAGAAAATACAATAAATGCTGTGTTTTTCGACTAAATGCTATCAAAAGCTAGTACACTTGAGTGTATATTAGCCTGTTGTTTAACACGAAGCAAAACTTAAACAAGCAAGTGCACAATAAACAATTCAAGCTATTAAAAACAGTAAAAAAGGTAATGAAGAATAAACAGGCAGAAATAGCAATCGAAAAAGGCTTAAAAAGTCAAAATGCAGAAAAATACTTAGAATCTGGAAAGTTTGTCTTTCTGGTCTCTGCTGCTCCTGGAACTCTGCTGGACACCACGAGGAGCTGTGCTGAGCTCTCTATAGCCAGAAAAGCCTGGCAAAGCATACTTTATAGCAGGGGGCTGGAAAAGACAGGAAATGACAAAATGGCCAATAAACTACAAGTTTCGCCTTTAAACCACTCCTCTGAGGACAAACAGGCAGCTCAGTACTCCCTGCTCCCACTGGTGAGTAAAGGAACTACCCCTTGACCAAACAAGGAAAAATGGAGAAAACAGGAACCAGATTAAAGCCCAGGGATCAGCAAAATCTGATCACTGGAACAAACTATTAGAAAGTATGGAAAACAAGAGTATTTTTTTTGTTTTTTTTTCAAGTTTTTTTTTTTTTCAGATAGGCAGAAAATACAATAAATGCTGTGTTTTTCGACTAAATGCTATCAAAAGCTAGTACACTTGAGTGTATTAGCCTGCTGTTTAACTTTTAAGCAAAACTTAAACAAGCAAGTGCAATAAACAATTCAAGCTATTAAAAAAGTACAGTTTTGTACCTACCATAAATGTAGATGTCCGAACTGGATAGCATCTGCAGTCATAACAAATGGGTTGTCCTGTCGTCAGGCAGCCCTTTGGTCGTATCGGATTCCAAAGTCTGGGTCCGCTTGACTGATGTCGCACTTCACCGGCGAGATCTCTGCAGGTTCGGGTATAAAGGCATCAGCCCGGCATTTTCCTCAGTGTTTCTTGCCCCAGATGCCAGTTGCCTCTGAAGGCTAAATTTTGGATAAATGCCAATGTTTCCAAAAAGTAGAAGGCAAACAAAATAAGCATGTATGTACATATACAAACAAATACACCATAAGAGAGACTCAGCTAGCTATTAGGAGGTAAATACCCTAGGAGTACCAGAGGGAAGGAGGGTGGGTCCTGACTGCAGATGCTATCCAGTTCGGACATCTACATTTATGGTAGGTACAAAACTGTACTATGTCCTTCATGGATGCATCTGCAGTCATAACAAATGGGTAGAATACCACCGCTTAGCCAAACTAGGGGTGGAGGAAGAAAATTATGGTGTAGTTAGGATCCCTTGCAGTACAGCAGTGGCAAACCCTGCTCGGGATCTAGAGTATAGAGGTAAATTATAATGCTTGGCTCCAAATGTATGCACGGAGGTCCAAGTAGCCTTACCAATAATGCGCCCTTGGTTGCCACTCTCATAAGAAAGCTGTGGTAGTGGCTGTAGCCCTTGTAGAATGAGGTCTTATGTTCTGTGGAATTGGTTTTCCGTGTAAGGAGTAACAGAATCTTATACAATTTCCTATCCATTTGGAGATTGTCTGTTTGGAAATTGCTTTTCCTTCCTTCCTGTTGCATAGCTTTACCAAAAGCTGGTCAGTTTTTCTGTTACTTTTGGTTCTGTCCAGGTAGTAGCGTAACTGTCTATGTACATCCAAGGTATTCTGCTGCAGCAGTCTTTCCCCTGTTTTGTGGATTGGGAAAGAAGGTAGGTAGGTGGATTGCCTGGTTTAAAGACACTCTGGATACCTTAGAGCATAAATGTAGGATTAGTTCTCATGGACACCCCCCTATCTTGATGGAAGATTAGGGAAGGTTGCACTGCCATTAAGGCCTGTAGTTCCGAACCTCCTTGCTGAGGTAATTGCCAGTAGGAAAGCAGTTTTCCATGACAGGTGATGATGTTGTAGATCTGCTGTTGCTGCTGGTTCAAACGGAGGGAGTGTCAACTTTTCTAGCACAAAGTTCAAGTCCCATGCTGGTAATGGTGGCTTCCTAGGAGGTTTTACATTCTTGATCCCTCTGAGGAACTGCCTGAGTAGAGGATGCGAAAAGACAGGTGGATCAAGCTGTATTCTGCTGAAATAGCTGATGCATGTATCTTGATGGAGGAATAGGACAGGCC
This sequence comes from Protopterus annectens, assembly GCF_019279795.1. Lineage (NCBI taxonomy): Eukaryota > Metazoa > Chordata > Ceratodontiformes > Protopteridae > Protopterus > Protopterus annectens. The sequence goes on along the minus strand of NC_056729.1, from coordinate 190,721,842 downwards.
TGTATGTAGAAGCTCTTGCCAAAGGTACTCCCAGAATGTTAGCAATATCTATGTTCGACACATTTTTTTTCCTCTTTCAGTCTCCCAAATGACAAACCTTTTCCATTTTCCTGCATAGTTCCTTCTTGTTGAAAGGTCTGCGGGCTTCAAGGATAATGTCTTTAACCCTTTGGGAAAGGTCTGGGTTAGTTGCACTGCTATGTGATATTCAGGCCGTCAGTTGCACAGGTTTTTAGGTTTTGGATGCATGATCTTTTGTAGTTGTTCTGAGTTAACATCAAAGGCATCAGGGTATTGACCATACGTTCTCTCCCGAGACATGCTCCTCAGTAATGGGTACCAGTGTTGTCTTGGCCAATCTGGAGACTATCAGGATTGGCATCATGAGGACGAAGTTTCCTCTTTGATTTTCAGTGGTACCTTGGCCATCAAGGGAAGAGGTGGAAATGCATATGCTGTCAGGCCTTTCCAGCTGAAGGATAGAGAAGTCCACCTTCCATGCGCAAGTGGGTGGAATGTCCTTGTGCAGAAATTTTTGAGCTGGTGATTGGTGTTGGCTGGGACGAAGCATGGCTGAATCTGTGCCCCAGCATTCCCCATTTCTTTGTGATGGCCTTGTGAAGATGTCCGGGTGTAGCATCCATTCGTGAAGGCATCCGAGGTGTGGTTCTGCTGCTTAACATGCCTGCTAGGGTGTTTCTCTTTTTCGGCTGGAAATGATTGCCTGTAACTGGATGTTGTGAAGCGAGAGCCAGATTCCAAAGGTCAGTCATTCTGCATAGGGGGTATGAATGGGTGCCTCCTGTTTGTTGATGTACCACATGACTGTGGTGTTGTCTGTCCTTATCATCAAATGGCCTTCTTTGAGGAATGGTCTGAATTTTTTGGATTGCCAGTTTTACTGCCAGCATTTCTTTTGGTTTATGTGCAGGTGCAGCTGGTCTTGCCCAGTCCACACAATCCTTCAGCAGTATGACCATTTGTCCAACATGTGCGCCGCCCATCCTAGGTCTGAGGCGTCCGTTGTGATGGTTTGGCTTGCTCGAAAGTTGTGGAAGGGTGGCAGCCTGGGTTTGCCTGGCACATGCTATGAGCCCACCATAGGAACTCCTGTTTTTAAGGCAGGGATTAGTGGGATTTCTGTTTTCTAAGCTGTGCCTGTGCAGAGACCATAAATTCTTTTAGGTACCACTGGTAGCTTTCCTCATATGCAGTCTGGCATGGGACCAAGATTATGCATGATGCCATGAAGCCAAAGCCTGCAGAACTTTTCTTGCTGTTAGTTGTTCTGCTTTGTTGTGTGTCAAGAAGTAAAGAGGGAGTTCTTTTTGTTTTTCTGCAGTTAGGAATGCCATTTGTTGTTTTACTGTGTCCAATTCACGCAGCGCCAAGAATGTTCTTGTTTGGGATGGTACCTCAGCCTTCGACTTTTTTTTTTTTTTTTTTTTTTTGTAAATTGACTGTGTATCCCAGGGCTTGTAGCAAGTAAATGACCCTTTGTAAATCTGTTGTCGCTTGCTTTTTGTTGTCCGCTTTGTAACAGGCAGGCAGTCGTCCAGGTATGTGGATAAATTTGATTCCTGTAATATAGTCTGCAGTGGCGATTACTGATGCCAGAGCATTTTTATGTGAATACTCACAGGCGCTGATAGATAGATAAGCCAAAGAGGCAATGCTGGCAGAATTGATAGTGTCTTTCTGATCCTGCAAGAAATCTGAGGTATCTTCTGCAATTTGAGTCGAATAGGGAGACGTGCAGGTATGCCTCCTTGAGATCTAGAGTTACTTGAGCCAACACTCCTTGCCCAGCATGAAAGAAGTTGCTGTAGGGTCAGCTTGTTATTTTAGTTCCGGGACAATGATGTATGTGTTTAAGGCGGACAGGAATCGAGAATAGGTCTCAACTTTTCTCTTTTCTTGGGTACTTGGAAGAGAGTCTGGAGTAGAATCCTTTGCCCTGTTCTGTTATTGGTACTCTTTCCACAGCTCTCATCTTTGTTAATTCCGCTATCTGCTGTAGAGCTTCTATTTTTGATTTGGAGGTAGGTTTGGCATTCCTGCTTTCTTTGTACTGGTAAGGTGTGAGTGGAACCGTAGCCTTGGTCTATGGTTTGCAAAATCCACTTGTCTTTTGTGATATAGTGCCAATTTTTGAAAATAAGGCTAACTTTCTCGCCTAAAGGTGCTGCTATTTGCTCCCTGGTAGGCGGTGTCAGAGCCAAGTCACTGTGATTGTCCTGTTGCAGTGGCAGTGGTTGTGTCTGTGCTCGGTTATTGCCTTGCCACTGTCGTCTCTGTAGGCACCTCCTCTGGATTGATTTCTGCCTCTAGGAGCGTCTATTCCTGACCCTTTGGGATGTTGTGGAGTCAGGAAAGGACCAATTTTTGGCAGGCAGTTCCTGCTAAACCTTGGGGGCTGAACCTGTAAGAAATCTTTAACTGTTTGTACAGAATTTTGCCTTTTCTTCCATTTTCTTCATTACTTGCTGGGCAGGTGTACCAAATAGACTGGCCTTATCCATGGGCCCATCTAATAGCTTTGCTTTAACATGATCCCGGTAAGACCTGTTCTTTCAACCATGCATGCCTTCTCCCATTATCTGTGCCAGTCATGGCTGATGATCTAAATGACCTCCAGTGCATCATAGCCACATTTGGGAATGAATTTACTAACCCTGTTGGATGTTATTCACCATTTCAATATTACCCATGGCCTTCTTATCTAGGGAAGTTCAAATGTCAGAGAGGGACCAGTTTTTTTGTTAACTTGTGATCAAGCACTTCAACTCTTGGTATTGGATCATATAGAAACTGACAGTTTTAAAAGCTCAAAGCTATGACAGAGAAATATGAGGTGTAAGCTTTTTCCCCCATCTCGGGACCTGGATTCCCCTTTCCAAACAGAAAGAATAGGGTTTTTAAGCAGTGAGCTGCCTTGAGCCCCTGGGATATAGTTGAGGATCTGCAAAAATTTGGGCCTTGTATAGGTGGTGATGAGGTGTGGCTGGCACCACCTGTAAAATCTATCTGGTTTGGCAGGAGCTGGAGAGTAAAGGCTCAGAGCAGATTACAAACATCATTAAATGCATCTGTCCACAACAGGCAGTACAAGCGGGAGGTGCAAGCTGGGAGCTATGTTTGGTAAAGTGCAGAAAGTCCAACCTTTTCAAAGAAATCATCCCTGCCATTCGGGGCCCATTCTCTCAGCAGCATACAGGTTCTAAGAAAAGTCACTCTACAGTTGGAGGCGGCTGGATAGTTCTTCGGCAGCCCGGAATCTTCATATGAAGTGTTAGAAAGGGCCTCTGTGGCTGGTCTGTAATGTCTGAGTCATCCACTGCTTAAATCATCAAAGAGGGACACTGGCTCGGGGCTCTGCTCTAGGTCTCTTTTCTGGGGGCTGAGAGCCCTGTCTGGGTGAGATTGGGATCCAATTAAGGATATTAAATCTTCCAGAGTAAGCATTTGTGAACTTGAAGTGGCCTGTGAAAGGAGCTTAACAGGCACTGATTTAGCAGATTTGGCTGCTTTAGCCCTGGCAAAGGCCAATAGACATGGCTGCAGGAGGCCTAGCAGCACACTGCATTAGAGACATCCAAAGATGGTGTCTGATAAATCACTAGGAATCACAGTTGTAGGCAAAATTTCTGAGGCCGATTTAACATAGCAGGAGCCTCAGTAGTAGTCATGGATGCTGAAGATTGAGTTCTTTTGAAACTTTTAGTTATGTACTCACCATAACTTCAGATGTTTGGGATCCATCTCGCCTACATTCTGACTGATGGGTTCGAGCCGATCCTCGGCTCCATCGACCGGCACGCTTATGCCAAAGAGCGAAGTCTCTTATTGGCTGAGCTTACTATATCCCAGGATGCACCACTACCAGTCCCCCAGATCTAGTTTGTCCATACATGCACACATGCACGGCCTGCTTATATAACATCGTCAGATGAAACAAGATAAAACAGTAGAACTCAAAACCGTTCAATCTCTTCTGATCTCCAAGGCAGGGGGAAGGAGGGTGGGTATTAGGAATGTAGGCGAGATGGATCCCAAACATCTGAAGTTATGGTGAGTACATAACTAAAAGATGTTATGTGATCCTATCTCGCCTACATTCTGACTGATGGGACAGCGTCCCTAGCACCTGAATCCTGGGTGGCTCACTGGAAAACACTCCTGAGTACCGTGGAACCAAATGATGCTCGCCCTTTAGATGCCACATCCAATTTATAGTGGGAAATGAAAGTGTGTGGATTGGACCAAGTAGCCGCAGCACAAATCTCCGATATAGCGAGCTTGGAATGAAAAGCTATAGAAGTAGCCA
>NC_056729.1:190619139-190717015 GCF_019279795.1 Protopterus annectens | reverse complement strand
GGGGAAAAGGGGCCCCCCAAAGCGTGCTTTATAGCAGGGGCTGGAAAAGACAGGAAATGACCCAAAATGGCCAATAAACTACAAGTTACTGCCTTAAACCACTCCTCTGAGGACAAACAGGCAGCTCAGTACTCCCTACTCCCACTAGTGAGTAAAGAAACTACCCCTTGACCAAACAAGGAAAATGGAGAAACACAGGAACCAAGACAAAGCCCAGGGATCAGCAAATCTGATCACTGGAACAAACTAGTAGGAAAGTATGGAAAACAAGAGTATTTTTTTTTCAAGTTTTTTTTTTCAGATAGGCAGAAAATACAATAAATGCTGTGTTTTTCAACTAAATGCTATCAAAAGCTAGTACACTTGAGTGTATTAGCCTGTTGTTTAACTTTTAAGCAAAACTTAAACAAGCAAGTGCAACAAACAATTCAAGCTATTAAAAACAGTAAAAACAGGTAATAGCAGAATAAAACAGGCAGAAATAGCAATTGAAAGGCTTAAAAAGTCGAAAATGCAGAAAAAAATACTTAGAATCTGGAAAGTTTGTCTTTTCTGGTCTCTGCTGCTCTAGGAACTCTGCTGGACACCACGAGGAGCTGTGCTGAGTTCTCTATAGCCAGAAAAGCCCGCCAAAGCATGCTTTATAGCAGGAGGCTGGAAAAGACAGGAAATGACCCAAAATGGCCAATAAACTACAAGTTACTGCCTTAAACCACTCCTCTGAGGACAAACAGGCAGCTCAGTACTCCCTACTCCCACTAGTGAGTAAAGAAACTACCCCTTGACCAAACAAGGAAAATGGAGAAACACAGGAACCAAGACAAAGCCCAGGGATCAGCAAATCTGATCACTGGAACAAACTAGTAGGAAAGTATGGAAAACAAGAGTATTTTTTTTGTTTTTTTCAAGTTTTTTTTTTTTTCAGATAGGCAGAAAATACAATAAATGCTGTGTTTTTCGACTAAATGCTATCAAAAGCTAGTACACGAGTGTATTAGCCTGTTGTTTAACTTTTAAGCAAAACTTAAACAAGCAAGTGCAACAAACAATTCAAGCTATTAAAAACAGTAAAAACAGGTAATAGCAGAATAAAACAGGCAGAAATAGCAATCGAAAGGCTTAAAAAGTCGAAAATGCAGAAAAAAATACTTAGAATCTGGAAAGTTTGTCTTTTCTGGTCTCTGCTGCTCTAGGAACTCTGCTGGACACCACGAGGAGCTGTGCTGAGTTCTCTATAGCCAGAAAAGCCCGCCAAAGCGTGCTTTATAGCAGGGGGCTGGAAAAGACAGGAAATGTCCCAAAATGGCCAATAAACTACAAGTTACTGCCTTAAACCACTCCTTTGAGGACAAACAGGCAGCTCAGTACTCCCTACTCCCACTAGTGAGTAAAGAAACTACCCTTGACCAAACAAGGAAAATGGAGAAACACAGGAACCAAGACAAAGCCCAAGGATCAGCAAATCTGATCACTGGAACAAACTAGTAGGAAAGTATGGAAAACAAGAGTATTTTTTTGTTTTTCAAGTTTTTTTTTTCAGATAGGCAGAAAATACAATAAATGCTGTGTTTTTTGACTAAATGCTATCAAAAGCTAGTACACTTGAGTGTATTAGCCTGTTGTTTAACTTTTAAGCAAAACTTAAACATGCAAGTGCAACAAACAATTCAAGCTATTAAAAACAGTAAAAACAGGTAATAGCAGAATAAAACAGGCAGAAATAGCAATTGAAAGGCTTAAAAAGTTGAAAATGCAGAAAAAAATACTTAGAATCTGGAAAGTTTGTCTTTTCTGGTCTCTGCTGCTCTAGGAACTCTGCTGGATACCACGAGGAGCTGTGCTGAGTTCTCTATAGCCAGAAAAGCCCGCCAAAGCGTGCTTTATAGCAGGGGGCTGGAAAAGACAGGAAATTACCCAAAATGGCCAATAAACTACAAGTTACTGCCTTAAACCACTCCTCTGAGGAGAAACAGGCAGCTCAGTACTCCCTACTCCCACTAGTGAGTAAAGAAACTACCCCTTGACCAAACAAGGAAAATGGAGAAACACAGGAACCAAGACAAAGCCCAAGGATCAGCAAATCTGATCACTGGAACAAACTAGTAGGAAAGTATGGAAAACAAGAGTATTTTTTTTTTTTTCAAGTTTTTTTTTCAGATAGGCAGAAAATACAATAAATGCTGTGTTTTTCAACTATATGCTATCAAAAGCTAGTACACATATTTAATTGCTTGGTAAGGGTTAAAGTCCTTATGCCAGTCTATGAGTGATTCACGTTTATTCAGTTCAGCTCGTGTGGCTGGAAAAAGGAAAGGCCACAACAAAAAGATTAATGTTATCAGTATGGCCAACAGAATGATAATGCAATACTTCTGAGGTTGTTCAGCATTTCTATTTGTTCTGTATCTGGTCATTTTTGTTCTTGTGGAACAGTAACAAGTTTTTTGTCCAGTTCAACATTTTTAACCAATTTACAGTGTGTCAGATGAATCCAGGATGCTTGCTCTGCGATCTTGACTGCAGTGGGTGTTGACAGTAGCACTTGGTATGGCCCTTCCCACTTCAGTGTGGTCCAATTCTTCTTCTTGATAACTTTCACCCAGACCCACGTGCCTGGGACTACTGCTGCTTCTGATGGTCTGCTTTGTTATTTATCTGAAATAGAATTTAACTGCAAAAGTTGTTTATTACTTAAAAGTCATCTCATATATTCTGCAAGTGAACTGTCAGCCTCCTTGTCTGCAGGCATGAGAGGTTTCCACTGAGGTATATAATATGCCCTCCCAAACAGTATTTCAAAAGGAGTTAACCCCTTTGCATTTGAAACAGTTCTCATGCTCAACAGTGCCAGAGGCAGGCAGGGCACCCAGTTCTTTTGTGTCTCACTAATCAATTTCCTAAGTTTGTTTTTCAAAACCCCATTATGACTCTCTACTAATCCTGCAGATTGGGGGTGGTATGCACAATGGTTCTTTAAGGAAATTCCGAAATATCGGCTCAACTGTTGTATAGTTTGATTTACAAAGTGTGTGCCATTGTCACTGTAGATCTTTTCCGGTATGCCAAATCTAGGAATAATTTCTTTAACAAGGACATTTGCAACAGTAGCTGCATCTGGATTTTTGGTCGGAAAAGCTTCCACCCATTTGGAAAACATATCTATAATGACAAGACAATATTTCTTATTTTCACATTTGTTTAGTTCTATGAAATCCATACAGATAGTATGGAACAGGTACGGTGGTGTTGGGAAACTCCCTTGCTTAAGCTTCAATGCCCCTTGTGCATGATGCTTGTTACAAACATGGCATGCTGCACAAAAAATTTTTGTGTAGTTTGTAAATCCATATGCAGTGAACACTCGGTTCACTAACTGTACCATCCCCCTGTTGAGACATGGCACTGCCCATGGCTCAACAAAGCTGCATATCTAAACAAGTTAGATGGCAAAATTGGTTTTCCTTCTTTGGAGATGTACAGCCCTTTCTCAAGAATTGCTCCTCGTTTTATCCATTTCTGTTTTTCTACATTTGTAGTAAGTGTTTGCATTGTTTTCAACATTTCTAAATCTAAAATCTCAGAAAGTTGTAATTCCTCACTCAAAAGAAATTCTTCTGAAGCTGCCTGCTTTGCAGCTGTATCAGCTCTCACATTACCTTTTGAAATCCTATCCTGTTGCTTGGTATGAGCTACACATTTACAAATAGCTACTTTCTGAGGTAAATGAATAGATTCTAACAAATCTAAAATAAATTGCGCATGATTAATCGGTTTACCAGTAGATGTTATCATTCTTCTATTTTTCCACTGTTGTGCAAAAACATGTACAGTAGAAAAAGCGTACTGGCTGTCAGTAAAAATGTTCACACATTTACCCTTTGCCAAGGTACAAGCCCTTGTCAAGGCAATCAATTCTGCTGCTTGTGCAGATAAATTGTGTGGTAAAGACTTTGCTTCTAAAATCTCAGTATCAGAAACTACTGCATACCCCACTAGGTTCTGTCCTGTAGGACGCCTTCTGCATGAGCCATTCACGTAATATGTCACCTCGGCATCATCCAAGGGAACATCCGTTAGATCTTTTCTAGGCAGTGTCTTTTGCTTAATCTCCTGCAGGCAGCTGTGTGGTGTGCCATCCGCAGGGGTCGGGAGAAAGGTAGACGGGTTTAAAGTTGTACATCATTCAATTGTCATATGAGGTAGGCTGAAGAGTATAGTCATACAGAAAGATGTCTAGCAGGAGAAAGATATGCTACTTTTTCTTGCAGTAAAATAATTGCGACTGCATGAGGCACTCTCAATGTGAGAGGGTGGAACAACACTACTGCGGCCGAAGCCTGTACTGCCATAGCAGCTGCAACTACTGCTTGTACACAGTGGGGCAGGGATCGCGCCACTGGGTCCAGCTGTGAAGAATAATAAGCTATGGGACGTTGCTTATCCCCATGTTGCTGTGTTAACACTGATGTCATGTAACCTTGCTTACAATCTACAGTTTGGAAGAAACTTTTATGATAGTTTGGTAATCCTAAAACTAATGAGGATGCTATCAGTTGTTTCAGTTTGCAGAAAGATGATTCTGCTTCTGGTGTCCATTGTAATAAATCTTGTTCTGCCATAGGCTTCTTGTATATCAAGTTGGTCAGTGGAGCAGACTCCAAGGCATAGTTTGGAATCCAACTCCGACAGAAATTAGTCGTGCCCAGGAAGGACATCATTTCCTTCTTGGTAGTCGGTTTTGGTGCTTGTAAAATTGCTATTTTCCTCTCTTCATCTAATGTTCTGCCTTCTTTGGATATTACATATCCCAGGTATTTAACCTGCTTTCTCCAAAGCTGCAATTTGTTTTTGTTTACTTTATGTCCTTGAGTGGCTAGAAATTGTAGTAATACTATGGTATCTTCTCTGCATTCTTGCTGGGTGGGGGCTGCCAGCAGGATGTCGTCTACATAAAGTAAAATTTGGCTGCCTCTTGGTGGGCTAAATCCTGCCAAGTTGCTTGCCATCTCTTGTGCAAATATTGCTGGGCTTTCACAATACCCCTGTGGTAGTCGCGTATATGTATACCTTTTCCCCTGAAATGTGAATGCAAACCAATGTTGGCTGTCAGGGTGTATCGGTATCGAAAAGAACACATTGCTAATATCTACCACATAAAAATACTTCTGTTGAGGCTTTAAATCATTCAATAGGGTGTGTGGATCTGGCACCGTAGGTGCTCTAGGTATTACTGCATCATTTACAGCTTGTAAGTCTTGGACCATACGCCATTCTCCGTTTGCTTTCCTGACAGGAAATAAGGGTGTGTTACATGGTTAATCGGGAGATTTTACCAGTACTCCTTCCTTAAGTAAAGCTGCTATTATAGGTTTGATTCCTACTTCTGCATTCTTTCTTAAGGGATACTGTCTCTTTTGAGGTCTAAATGCTGACTTTGGCGTAATAGTAACTGGTCCTGCTGTACGAATTAGTCCTACATCTGATTTTCCTGTTGACCAGAGAGTTTCTGGTATGCTCCGTAAAGCTTTTTCTTCCTCTTCTAGTAAGAGTGCTAATCAGCTGTCCTCGCTAGACTGCAAGTGTACAGCTGGGTGTGTCTGTGTTATCCAATTTAACTTCTGCTTTTGTACTCCCTGTTCTGACAATTCTAACTCTGTTTGTTTTTCCCACTTTGTGACTTTTTCTCCAAGATCTGCCCATTTCACATTCTTGTCCTAAGTTAAACTAACATGTGGTAATCGATTAGATTTATAGAGTGCAAAGAATTCCTGGGGCAATGAACAGCTAACTACACTGTTCCCTTCTGTGTCCCAGTACAGATTACGTAATACTAATCTGTTTGCATAGTTTTTAAACAGCTCTTCCTCATATTCCTTATCAGGTCCTGGTGTGCTACAATAATACAGAGTACAGTGCAACAAATGCTGTTTATCAGTGTCAAGGGAGGGGGACTTACTGATGGCTACATTCATCAGTTCTTCGGTTACTGCCCCTGGACCAGTCGTAACCAAGTCCTGGCTGTACCAATAAAATGTTTCACCCTCCGGTCACACAACAAAAGTATCCATTTGTCGCTGTGCTTCCATACCCTGCATAGTCGGTACTACTGCTATGCCAAATATCTGCATAAGATCTCTGCCCAAAAGGTTTACTGGGCATTTTGCAGAAACAACAATTTTGCTTTTCTGGGTCATCCCTGAAACAGGGTCAGCTATTGCTATGTTATGGGAGAGTGGCTCTCGATACAGCTGTCCATTAGCTGCTTTCACTAATATGTAATCAAGTGATTCTGAATTTTCTGGTAGTTTGGAAGGATGTATCAGGGTTCGCAAAGCCCCTGAGTCACACAGGAATTTAACTTCCCTCCCCTCTACCAGAAGTGTAACTTCCAGTTTTGTATCTGCTAAATAGAGCTCTAGGCTTAATAATGCTAAATCCAAAATTTCACTTTCTTCACCATCTGCGATTTCTTGCACTTCTTCTATTTCTTCTATCACATCCTCTATTCCCTCTATCACATTTGCATTTGTCTTTTCTCTGTTACTCCCTTCTAGTGATTCTTGACTATCATATAGTCAGTCCTCCCTCTCCTTATCTTCCATGGCTACCTTCTTGTTTTGCTTGCAATCCCTTGCTAAATGTCCTTTCTTTCCACACTTAAAACATTCACCCCTTTTCTTTCTCTCTTCAAACTCTTCTGATCGTTTAATAGATTGTTTTGTTTCCCTGGGCATTTTTCTTGCCCTTTTTCCCGGACTGTACTACATAAACTTCGGCTCCATCTTCTACAGCAAATACTTGGGTTTTTTTTTTCTTTTTGTTGTTAAAATGCCTTTGGCATGTCTTGCATATTCAAGTAATGACTGCAATCTACTTGTTCGGTGATCTACCATGTGCTTTGTAATAAAGCTGCTAATGGGTGCAATACTGCCCTTCAAAAATGCATTCTTTAGCTGCTGCTGCTCATATGGGGAATCATGTGTCTGGTCTTCAGGTACCTGCATTCCAAAATGGTTATTAAAACACTCTAATAATCTAGCATAATATCTGTCAACAGTTTCACCTTCCTGTTGAATGCATTGATTAATGCAAGTCCAGTCTGCCCTAGGCTTCCACTTCTCAGAGATTCGGTCTGTTAGACTTTTCACTCTGTTATCCAGTTCTGCATTGCTATGTGGGAGTGGCTTGCGTTCTGCGTCATGGGGATTCCAGTTGCCACTGATCATGTGCCAGTCTGGACCTACGATTTGTCTGACTACTTTTTCTACTTCTTCTCCATTTAAATGATAACTTAACCTCATGCCCTGTAAGTCTTCTAAAAATTATCTAAAATTAACTTTTGGTGGGGAATTCCCTCTGTGGCTTTCCGGATATCTTCCGGTGTCCACCGTCTGTATACTAGGAGAGTCGGGTCCTGTCCTTCCTGTCCTGCCTGAGGATTTGGTACTTCTATGAGCAGACATATCTCTTCTTCACTCATAGCTTGTGAATTTTTGTTTATTTGATATAACTCAGTATCCCCTCTTAAGTTACGTGTTCGAGACCTAGTCTCGATGGGATCTCTGACGTATGGTTTTGGCTTTGCGGTGACAGCCGGGTATAGCGGAGGTGGATCAGCTTGTCCACTCACTTCATATTCTGGTGCAGGAAGCGGAGGGGGTGGAGGGGCTGATGCTATTACTAAATTATTGTCTTCTTTATCTAGAAACATAGCTTTTGAATTATTACTTTTTTGTTCTCTACGGTTTGCTTCCTCAATCCACCTGTGTGCCTGAGAAATGCCCAATTGACGTTGCTTTTTTATCTGACCTTTTGCATCAGTTTTACGCTGTTTGACAAGTTTAATTAGCGAGGATTTTTCTAATCTGCCATTAAATTCATATTTTTAACCCATTTTGTATAGTATTTAACATTGTCAGCACGCTGTAATTGTATATATTTTGCATCTTCTGTTAGCAGTGGATCTTGGGAACTTTTTGTGCAATTATTACCCATATTGTTCTCACTGTTAAAAATGTTACATAACCCTTCTTATTTTCACATGGTACCACGATTTTCCTGTTTCACAGTTTATCTAGAATAACTGTCTTACCTATTCTGTTTCCCTGATCTATGACAAGACTGCAATCTTTCTTCCCCTTACTTGTACAAAACAAATCTCCTGACAGATGATTCAAATCAAGTCCCTGATCTAAAACAGAAAAAAGATAAATCTCACCTTAGCTGAGCCGCCGTGATTGACCATCTCTGGTTCGTACGCTAACTCGTCCTCCAGTCGCAGATCAGAAAAGTGGCTGGCCTCTTTTGAACAACAATTCAGTCGGAGGTCTTTCAAAGCAGAAGAACCAATGTGGTCTCTTCCCTGTATGGTTTCATGCCACCTGGCCCATCTGACCTGAGGCAAAGTGAGAGTTTCCGGTCCAGAGGACCAATCTGTCAAAGGAAAAAAATAACTTCAAAATGATCAACACACGGCAGGTTCAGGTTAAGGCACTTTAATCTTGCAGCAAGGAGACAAAAACGTGCTAATACAGAGTTTGTCTAACTAAAATCAGGAAGTGAAGCCATTCTTTTACATTTCTTACAAGACATTGCCTACTAAGCTGACATTACAAATCCAAAGTTCTTTCAATATTATCTCATAGCAGCTGTTTGTCCATGATTTTCTGCTGGCATATCAAGTTTACAAAAAAAAACTTCCTAAGAAAAACAACGTGGCCTTGATGACCACCGGTCAGATATGACTTCTCACTATGCAATGTTACCATTCAAGGTACTATGGCTAAATTGAGCACAGAGCAAGTACAGATTATAGTTCATTTCTTCAAGCAGTCTTTGTTTGGTGTATCTTTTCTTTTCCACAGCTGTCATAACATGAACAGAGCTGACTGTTCATATTCAATCATGTTATAGAAAACAGTATTGTTCTATTCATTCACTATTCATTCATTTTCCTGACCTAGCAGATAATCACCTGCTTCTCAGTAAATTTCCAAAAGGCATAAACATGAATTTTGCTGTGCTAGCAAATACTAGGGCAGAGAGCATCTTGCAATTTCAGAAAGCATACTGCAGTTTGAAAAAGCATCTTATAATTTCATACAGAATTAAGCTGTACATAAAATAGAATGAAATGTGTTAACCCTTTTAGCTTCTAATAAGCACTAAACATATAAATTAGTACATATTTTTCTAACATTTATACTTTTGGCATGTACATTATTGAGTATTCTAAATTAGTCAGTCATACTCCAGCAAGGATAACTCATACTGAAATGAAATAATAACTTGTGCCCTACATTGAGGCTGTGTTTTTGGCTTTAGGAAGTGGCGCCAAGACCTGCTCCATGTTAACAGCTCTAGGGGTTATTCTATTAGGTATTTTAGGTATACAGGGGAGGAGTAGCAGCTATAGTTTGAGCTGAATTTGTCAGCCAGCAAATTCACTATGTCACTCTGCTCAGTGATGGTGGTACCACTGACCACCAGTTCGGCACACTGATGCTTTCTGCGATTGAGGTTTCAGACATAGCTGTGAAAGGCCTTGTGGTTGTCTCTAGCCTGTGAGCCTATCTTGTTCTCATAATTAGCCTTGTTGGACTTAATTGGTTCTCTTAGTTTCCTGTTATTTTAATTAGAGAGCTCCTATCTTTATGGAAGTTGTTCTTCCAGATCTTAGCCGTGACTTTTTTCCTTTTTTATATTCCTATTAATGTTAAGATTCCACCAGTGTGGTTTATCTTTATATTTTGTTTTGGGCTTACTTCTAGTATGTATGCAGCCATTTACATACTTGTCCAGGGTCTCTGTGAAAAATTCCACATAGCTTGCTGAGAGCTCTGCTTTGGGAGGGGCACCGTATTTTGACAAACTATCACTTAATAGGATATAGTTTGCTTTCAAATAGTTCCTAACTGCTACAGCTTTTGCTAGGGTTACTGAACTGATTTTTATCTTGAAGGAGACAACTTTGTGGTCTGACCTCACCAGTGACAGTGACACTGAGGTGGGGAGGGTGCAGTACTATCTCATATTGGGGATTGCCAGGCCAAGTATGATTGAATTTCTGGTGCATGAGTGCTATATCTGGTCAAATTTTTTGTGTTAATAAAGACCAGGAATCATTGTACCTGTTAGTGTGAGGCAGTGGACGTTTACCAGTCTATAGAGGGACAGTAAAAGTCTTCCATGAATAGGATATTTGGTTAAATGCTGAGTGTTTCCAGTAGGTCTAGGTATGAGTTATGGTATTCTAGGGACATAGATGGTAACCTATAGCTTGCTAGGATATAGTATGGCACTTTGCCTATGGTGATTTGCATGTAGATGAATTTCAGGGCATCATCCTGTTTACCCAACGTAGAGTTATGCTTGTTGCTAATATAGATTGAGACTTTTTTCACCTTTTTGTCCCTGTCTGTGCAGATGATGGTCTAAATGTGTGGAAGGCACTATGGTCTTGAACTGTCAAATAATTTCTGTGGATTTAAACCATACCTTACGAATGGCACAGATCTCTATATTCTCCAGAGTGAGGAGAGCGTGTGGGGTGTGGAGAGTCTTGTTTAGGCTCCTAGCATTGAACAGTAGTATCTTCTTTGCCTTTATTTGCTATGTCAGTAGGTTTGTCAATTTAGTATTGCCTGAAAACTGCCAGGGGTCATCATGTCTCCACTGATGATAGCATGCCAGGTAAGTGTCCCACTCTATGTTGTATCAGTATACATTTATATTTCTTAAGCTGCTGTCATGCTTACATGCCCTATGTTACAGGTCCTTCAAATGCTGTCAGGTCAGAGGCCTGAAGACCAGATACAAACATCATTACATTCCTGTAGAACAGAATGTTGCACCTTGGGTAACATATTTTACTATATCTTCTTATGTGAACCTGTTTAATGTGTGCTTTTATTTTCGTCCTTGTTCTGCAGCTCACCCACCTCCTACTTCATCTTTAGACTTGCCCATTAATCCTGAAAAAGGGCTTGATGTTTTACAGGGAGATATCACAGCTAATGACACACAGGACACTGCAATTAGGTTTACTTTGTCAAATCCCAATGGAAACAATCCTGTAGCCCAAGATCTTTCCTCTGAAAGTAAGGACAATGACCCTAGCCAGTTTGCTGTAACTGGGCCATCATCTGCTCGTCAAGAAGAAGACTTTCAGCAACTGTCTCCACACGTTTCTGACAGTGGATTTGAGACAGTTCCATAGGAGACAGCATACATCCATGGTACTGCATGTGCACACAGTAATGATGTGTGGACATGTTTCAGAAGGTGTATGCCAGCTATTACAGACACATAATCAGTCACAGGAATGTCATGGCACAGAACTGCATGCACTTGTTCCTACAGATGACTGTGTAGTAACTCCTGAACACTGTACAATGAGGAACAAACACCAGTAATCCAGAATATGTCCAAAATGTCATGAATACCTATTGTAAAACAAATTTACTATCACAAATGTTAAGCTCTTTCATCCAACACTGATAGGGACTTCATCAGAATATTACATTTGCCTACACACTGTTTAAATATACTGTTGAAAAACATGCTACAACACAGTACTACATTCACTTGCTCATGCAACTGACCATGTGTCACTCCATAAACATGAGTTACAAGAGTCAGAAGCACAGGCAGTGCAAGGATTTGGCAGCACTGGTGAACATCAAGATAGTTTGGCATCATTTGCTTGCTCTATAGTCTCAGCTGTGTATGAGTAGTGACACAATAGTACCCAGGCCACATGTGGCCTGTCCTGTATATTCCATAGTCTACCTTATGGTAGGGGACACCTCTTAGGTGCCCTACCCATGGTAATTGTTCTTCCATAGTCCATGTGCTGTACCATGCATTGTACAGCTATTTTGGGTCACCATGCCCAAACTCAAACGTACATGTCATGTAGCATACCATGTTCTATTGCACATGCCAATAATGTGTCTCACCCTACATAAGATGACATGACGGATTCACAGTTCAACTCCATGGGGCAGAGATTTCCATATGTGGCAGAGATTGCCAGGACCATGGCATGAGCCATAAGTGTGGGAGACCTAATCTATGCTAGTGATACCATGCCGGGCATTCCAGAGTGTGTGTGTGTGTGTGTGTGTGTGTGTGTGTGTGTGTGTGTGTGCGTGTGTGCGTGTGTGCGTGTGTGTGTGTGTATGTGTGTGTGTGCGTGTACATTGTTATACCACCCTACACCTGTGGTGATGATATTTGCTCTACTGACAACACATACTTAGCATGTTAGTGGTTCATGACAAGTATGATACAATGAGAATATTACTTTTGTGTTGTTGTACCCTTAGGATATCACAGAATTTTAAATGTCACATACAATTATTTTTAGGTTTGTCATCTCATGATAGGTTGTCATGGCAATGTATTGCAAATATGATATTGTAATATGCATCATTTTATAACTAGCATGTTTAACACTGTGCTGTAATTACATTTTGTACATATCACATACAGTCATGTTGTCATTGCTACTGTGTATGACATTCCTGAAACAGCATACTTGTGTTTGCCGTGGCATGTTTTTCTGTAGGTACTACTAAATAGTACACGTCCAGTCAATGCAATGCATGCATTCCATGTTGTAACAGCATCTGAATGAAAACGACAACCTCATTGGCATATGAGACCAAATGTATTCTGGGTCCATATGTGCTATTGTACACTTACTACCATGCAGCTTTCTCTACTAATCCTACTTTGAGTGTTTTTTCTTGCAAGATGGCTTTGAATCTTTGAATTGTTTTCAACACTGCAATTATATGTTCAAGTGTACCATCAACTGTTGTTCAAGTATTTCAGTGACAGTTATACTCTCATTTTAGAGGACATGGAATTTTTTGTCTGAGATGGCATTTGTCTTCTGTTGCTTCTGATCCCTGCATGGAAAATGTCTTGCATGTCTGCACATTTTATATATTACTTTGGCACAGTATACAACCAACTGTATGACATCAATTGATCCACTCCATTCTGGTTGTGGTGCTATGTGAGTTGTGTCTTCCAATCACACTTCAGTTCTGTGCCCTTGTTTACTTGTTGTGGTTTGCTACTCCCCTCCCCTCACACAGAAGCAAACTTCTACCCACACTGTGCTACATATACGCACTACTGCCCCCATGTATAATGGGCACATCTTGTCATTATCTGTTACAAAATCGATCACATGGGTGACAGACCCATACAAGAATATCCACAGCAACTGCTTTACCTGTACTGCCTTCCCTTATTCTCTTACAATTGTGCACTTCTCCTACAGGCATTCTCATAAATTTCTTCCCCGTTGCCAAATGGTATGTAAATATTGCAGCAAGACATACTTGTATGGTAAGTATGATGTCAGCCATGTACAAGTTACAGATGGATTACTACAGTGGTCATGTGTGGTGCACATATACCATCTGCACTGGGTACCCATTACAGTTTTTGTTCATATGTAGGTCTGGCATGTCATGATTCAAAGTTCTGAGACAGATGTTGCTATGTTGTATGAGCCAGCATATGTGGCCCGCGCCTTCAATGCCCATGCCTGGGTGTTCTGTCCCATCTTTGCTCCTAATTATCTCATAATGGCTCCTCTTCAGATGTCTGGGGTTCATGGATAGACTATCCACACCTATGGCTTGCAGACCACTTGTGCAGCCTTTTTCAATATGGACTGCTGTGCACTAAGAATGAGTCCAGATACCTAAATCATTATTTAAGGATGCAAAACACTCACTCAGTGTTGTTACACATTGTGATTTGTGCTCTACTGACTGCGTGCTCACATAGCCAGTGTTAGGCACCCACGAAACCCGTGGCTGCATGGAGCCCCCGATTACCTCCTCACAAATGAAGGCCCCCATCCAGCAGCTGCAGGTTGCTCCATCTGTTACTTCCTCAACTCGCTACCTTGTGGACATCCACATGGTTCTTTGATGTCACTGTGCAATTGTAAACTTTTTTCTGTTTTTTTTTTTGTTGGGAGAGGATTGGTCTGTAAGCTGCACGCAATCAGGCAATCAGGTCCACTTCAGTGAAGCAAGAGATCGAATTGGCTGCAGCAGCCAGGGAGCTAAGTTGTCTTTTTTTTTTTTGGTCCTTGCAAAGTGCTTCCTGTATCAACTGCCTTTAAAAAGGCATGCATTGCTAATAAGGATTACTTCTCTTTTTTTTTAACAGAGGAGTTTTCCTTTTAGCGTATTGACAGCAGATCAAGCAGGGTTTGGATTACCAGCATGAGGATGGAGAACGGATCAAAGGTGGATTCAAGCCTTGGGAGCAGTCGTGGTCATTGGACAACACTGTTCTTCTAAGGGCAATTTCTAAAAGGTCTGGAAAGCTGTCCTTTTAATGGTAATTTAAAAAGGACTGCAGTGGTCTGGAGGGAAAGCAAGTGGAGCAGATCAGTCATCAGTCACAAAGAGGGAGCAGATGACTGGAAGCAACCTTCTGCTAACAGTATAAAAGGTAAGTTTTTGGGTTTAGCTGTAACTTTATTTTTTGTGGGGCAGTAACCTAGGGAGGTGATTGCATTACTATTTTGGGCATATTTCTTATACTAAGAGGATTGGGGGGGGGTGAGGTGCTGTGGTTGTACCAGTTTTGTTTTACCTTTGTGTAGAGTTCTTGTGCTATGAGGATTGTGGGGTTAAGGGTCTCTGGTTGTACCAGTTTTAATTTACATTTGTGTAGAGTTCTTGTACTAAGATAATGGGGGGGGGGGTGAAAGGCTGTGGCTGTACCAGTTTTATTTTACTTTTCTGTAGAGTTCTTGTGTTAAGATGATGAGAGGGGGTGAAGGGCTGTGGTTGTACCTGTTTTATTTCACTTTTGTGCAGTGTTCTTGTGCTAAGAGGATGGGGGGGGGGGGGTGAGGGCCTGTGGTTGTACCAGTTTTATTTTACTTTTATGTAGCTTCATTGTGCTACAAGTATTGGGGTGGGTGAGGGTCTGTGATTATAGTATTTATTTTATTTGTTTATTTTACATTTGTTTACTGGATAGTCCGACTGGGATATAACCCATTATCAGCAAAGGCCCAGGGAGAAAAGCTCCATATGGTAACACATTTGTGAAGATAGCATTGCAGTTATTTATACAAAGATAGGTAAGTATCTGTTATTTTTTAATTCTCTTAATACACAATTGATAGAAATATGTGAAATAAGTATGGTTTATCTGTTTTTACAGGAGACAATGTAAGGGAATGTGAGCTATAATATGCATTTACTTTTGATTGCCAGTTGGTGAGGAAGAGACCATGTGAGTTAGCTACTGGAGTCAAGAGTTACAGTAGGCTCATTATTTTATAGGTAGTATCTATGCTGTATATGTAATGAGGTGAGGAAGAGACCATGTGAGTTAGCTACTGGAGTCAAGAGTTACAGTAGGCTCATTATTTTATAGGTAGTATCTATGCTGTATATGTAATGAGGTGGAGGGAGAGATGGACAGGGGCAATGATAAGGAGAGGAGATAGATGCTGGGATAGACAGAAGAAAATGATATTACAGAGTTTGCTAGACCGGGGATAGGTGGTCAGCCTTGTGAGGTGATGTCTAAGTGAATAGATTTAGGAGTATGGGGTAAGTAGTAATGACTGGATTATTTCAGTCTGGATTGTGACATGAGATGTTGCATGGTAGATGCAGCACATAAGTGTTGAGTCATTAGCATGTTAGATTGTAGATGCCAGGGAATTGGTGGCATTGAGGTTGTTAGTAAATCTACTAAACTGAAGTGCACCACAAATGGATCCTTGTGGGACTCCTAATGTGACTGGGAGCATAGGGCAGAGATCTTAGGGCCAGTTTACTGCCTATTTAGGACTGGTTAGGTAGCTTTGGAACCATTAGAGGGCTATAAGGCTGAGATTAAGGTTGATGAGAGTAGTTAGTAGTTTGTTGTGAGAGACTGTATCAAAGGCCTTTGACAAACCTAGAAAGACAGATGATCTTAGTTTACCATCATTTCTAAACTGATGGTGTTGGTACAACTGAGTAAGGCAGGTGTATTATGAGGCCTGAAGCCATGTTGGGATTTGGCAAGTAAATTATTGGTTGTGAGATACTGCAGAAGTTGAGAATGAATACATTTTAGGAGTTTAGATAGTGATTAGAGAATTGCTCTGGGCCTATAATTTGTAAGTTCTCTTGAGTTTCTACCTTTGTGCAAGGGTATAATGTGTGATATTTTCCAGATGATTGGGACATATTGCTCAGTAAAGGATCTTTTAAGTATTGAGATAGGGTATGAAATGGCTTCAGCTGCTATTTTTAGAAATTCCGCTTGTAGATTATCAGCTGCATTTGGGTGGATTTGAGTGTTTTAGGAATTTTTCAATGGTTTTTGTGGAGATGGGCTGGAAGGAGAATGCTACGCGATTATTGTTGGGTGAGATGTTGATTGATGTTAGATGGCTTGTTTTTGGTTAGTGATAGAATGCTTTCAGTGAAATATTTGTTAGTGTTTTCTGCAATGGTAGTTGTGTTTTGGGATATATTAGGAAGGGGGGTTTGAGGTTTTACTGGGGTGAAGGAAGTTAATTATGCAGATGTTTTGGGTGTTTCCACTGTAAGTTGGTGTACTAACTCTTTGTCTTAGTTTAGTTGGTACTTTATTCCTAAGTTGTTGATAAGCTGTTTTACTTTTGTCCAGAATTCTTGTGCTAAGAGGATTGGGGCGGGGGGGGGTTGTCATTGTACTACTGTTTTACATTTGTCCAAAATTTTTCTGCTAACAGATTGAGAAAGGGCGGCTTGTCTGTAATGTTCAGATGTAGTCCTGGGGTTGGGGGTGAGGTAATCTAGGGAGATGATTGCATTACTTTTTTGTACAGAGTTCTTGTGCTAAGCAGATTGGGGGTGTGGGGAGTCAGTCGTGCACAAGAATTTTCATTAACTTATTTTTGTTGTGTCTATAATTGTGCTGAAAAAATGGTAGGGGGATAGCAGCTGTGAGAATGCTATAGACAGTACAGATGTTTTAATGTGTACAGATACAAACCCTATTATGCCAGTATTTGTGTATACCAGCAATGTTTCCAGCTATCCCTTATGCTACAACTTTGTCTTCTTTGTCCAGAATTGTGCTGAGAGGTTAAAAGGGGGCTTAGTGGCTGTGAGAATGTGGCAGAGGGCAGGATTCATGAAGCCTCCATGTAAGAGATACATGGCTTACACGGAGGCTGCAGTTAAACGGTGTGACATCAGCATGTCATGCATATGCATGAGGGCATGCTGAATCACACCGAAGGCTAACACGGTCCATGGAAGACAGTAGGGGCCGTGTCCGTAGGCCGAGCCCTGCAAGCGGACATGCCCCCAGAAGAGTAAAATTGCCCAAAGTAAACACCCACGACAGAGGCCATGGAAATGTGAATAAACACAACACAACACATGCCCCCACAGACTATGAACATAAAATATATAAATGAACATCTTATATATTTTTTTTTAAACGTAAAGATGTTTGCCCTTGAGTGCGCTCATTTGCGCGGGCGTGCCCATAGCTTAGCCACAGTTAGCAGTCAGTGGAAAACGATATAAGAACTAAATATGCAAAGTAAACTAAGAAGCAATAGCATAGAGGTAGAGGCATTGGCTGAAGAGCAGGTATTCATGGTTCGAGCCCCCACAACACCAACTTTTAATTTTAGTAAAATAAGCACAAAACAAGCCCCTGACAAACATGTACACATATAAAATCATAGTTCATGTAAAAAGCAATGAAATAGTCCATTTATTTTGAAGAAATGTGAGATAAAATAATAAAAAAATGCCAGATGTGCCTATAGCTGAGCTACAGTTTAACAAGGTGAGTGCATCTGCCCGTAGGTGAGCAGTGGTTTAACAGGTGCAAAATGAGTGCCCAAAGGTGAGCAGTGGTTCAACAGGTGCAAAGTGAGTGCCCGTAGGTGAGCAGTGGTTTAACATGCTGAAACTGTGTGCCCCTAGCTGAGCTGAGCGTAATATGCATGCTGATTGCCAAATGAGGCGTAAACCAGCGCACGCCGTTTGCGCGGAGCTGCGCACCGCACCAACAAGCTAACCGACGGGCAACGTTGAGCAAGCCGTATCAAAACTGCCTTTACACAGACACACACTTCAGCCTGTCTAGACAGTCATAAAAAATAAAAAGCAGTGGCCAGGTTCGAACCCAAGACACTATGCACCATAGTCAAAGTACTGAACCACTAAGCCATGACAGCAGTACCTATAAATGCAGTAATAGCAAATATATAGGAATGAATACAAAGTGGAGCATGACAAAGCAGGTTTTGTGAAGTTGATACAATTCCAAAATGGCCAAACACAGATATGTGCGGGAAAAACGGCATATATAAGCCCCATAGGCGGGAATACACAGCATAAACGATTGTAGAACTGACTTGCAGCCAGAATGACAGGAGTAGGTGAGGGTAGTTGCTTTTGAGCACAGAGGTGGGGCGTTGAGGAGTCCAGATACATGGGCTGGCTCCTAGTCCACAATCATGAGGCCCAACTCATGCAGGGCCAGGTCCTGTGGGGAGCATATAGGGCTGAGGCGTGGGACCGGTTGGCTCATGATCTCACCAGTGCCACAGGGAATCGAAGGACTGGTGAGCAGGTTCGTCACCACCATGCGGACCTGAAGAGACGCAAGCAGGACCAATTGAACCTTTGGATCCAGGAGGCCCGGCAAATGCCCAACGCCCCACTACTGAGTAAGTTACATGTAATTATGTATGTAAGAAATTAAACTAGCTGATATTATGGAGATGTGTATTCCAATATTACTTCATTTATATTACAGCTGCAGGTGTCCGTTCTGTGAACCACAGAGCCTATGGCGATAGGCTGGTGTGGTTGCGCCACCAGGCAGGTCAGTAATCCTCTCCCAGTAACTGTAAAGAAATATAAAAGTATGATGGCTAGCAAAAGAGTGCAGTGTAGTCACTAAGTAATAGAATGTGCAAGTAACAAGTGTAAGAGTGTTTGCAAGTATTGCTTGATTACAAAAGTGTGTTGCAGTCTGTAATCCAAACAGAAAAATGAAAATGTCTGAAATAAAGTCTGAAATAAAGATGCCCCACCTGTAATATAATAGTACACAACCAGCAGCAGGCTGAAAACTACAGCTGCAGAAGATGAGCAAATCACATGTGTGAAATATACCCCTGTTGAAATACTGAAACATGACAGAAGTGAGACTGCTGGAAAGGATTGTAATAACTACAGGTAAAACATGTCAATAAAGCCTAGAAGTAAGTACCATCCCGAATAGTAAAATAAAAACAAGTGAGAGAGTATGAGAAAGTGTTATGAATCCACCAATAAAGTAGTAATAACCCCTGAATAAAGTATACTGCAGTCAGTACAGAATGAAATGCATGTGAGAAGCAAAACCAAACAGCGAAATCTGTTCAAAGTGTTGCTGCAGCTGGAATGTGTATCCCAAAATCTGGATATGTTGCTCTCAGTCTGCAATATGCAGATAGTATGATTGTCTGACATACCAAACATCCACAGTTGTCTATAGATATATAAAGCAAATGTAGCAGGATGATGTAGCTGAACAAAGCCAGATATGAATGTGTATGAAGAACAATAAAATGTATATTGATGTAGCAGTAACAGTCCTATCACCAAATTGAAGTAGTTATCATACAGGAAACTGTAGTTAGAACAGTAGTGTGTATATATGTGCAGCTATTAGAAATGTACAGCATATGTATTGGTATTGAAGGTGTTAATATTATTTTCTTCACCCCACCCTATAACCACATATAACCCATTCCACGTGAAAATGGTATGTGCAATCACAATTAACACCCCTGGACATTTGTCCTGTTGGGTCATAAATATTTGCATGTCCGTTGATGCATCTGCCCTGTTCATACATCCAAACCTGATGGCCTGTTGCCATCAATCAACCCTGCATGTTGTTGGACTGTGTATTGCTGTTCAAATTATGTATGTGTTATGCTCGCTGTTCAATGGTGTGAATATCTGGGTGTTTGGTTAATGGGAATACTAATGCATGCTGTTACAACTAATTGTGAATGGTATTATATGTTACTAACCCAAACTGTCATGACATAATGCAAAACATAGGACGACAGGGAAGGTGGGTTCCAGCGGACCCACCTCTCCCACCTCAGCTGGCGAGTGCACCTGGCACTAGTGCCCAGTCTGGACCCTCCTCCGGTGGCCCTGTGCCACCTGTGGGTGGAAGCGCTGCAGGGGATGGGGCTCGTCCCCTCTCTGCAAGTGTAGCCGGAGGAGAACCACCACTCACCCTCCGTAGCGTCCGGACTGTGGTGCGTAGGGAGATCCAGGACTCTGTTCTTGGGCCCCTATGCCAGCTTGAGGCACAGGTGGCACAACTTACGGGCATGCCTATTGCCTGGCCTACACAGCCCCAGCACAGTCCTGTCCTGGGCAGTGAAGGAACAGTGGCAACTGCCCATGGGTGGGGATATCAGTTCCACTGTTGCCATCTGTGGGCTCATGGGCTCTGGATATCCAAACCTCCGTCCCCGTCAATTGTGTAACCCCCCACACGTGTCATACACCGCCCCTGTATGCATCTTGTTTGTCTTGTCTGTTGACCTACCCAACCTACCTCCCCAGCTATACTGACTTCCTTCACCTGACATACCACTCTCACCTGAAAAAAAAAAAGGGCACTCTGTACCCACAAAAAAATTACGCCCCATACATAGCTGCCCATTCCGCACACATGTCTGCTGGACATGGAAACTATCAATTACAATTGGCTGTACAACAAGTATTATTAGTGCCCTGACACCTCTCTCAGGGGTGGAATGTTTCAAATGTCACACCAAATTACATACATATGCACAGCTGTTGCTGATGAAGAAATGGGCAGTTATGGGCCTTACCTACATCCCTCCTGCAAATCCCAAGCTTGTTTCCCTACTGTCTTACCCTCTTTGTGACCCCTTTTTCACCACTTTTCTGTCTCCCCATTTTCATTTCTTTCAAAGAAAATAGCGCGGGTGTGCGCCAGAGTAAGCACTGTTAAGCGGTTGTAAGCGGGTGTGTGTGCGTGGAGCTAAATGCCAGTGCGCATGCGTGAGCTCTGCACAAACCAGCGCTAACCCGGTTACAACTGCTTAAAAGTGCCTTAGTCACTCTGATTGACAGGTCCTGTAGTCAGTTCAAAAGCAAAATAAAATCCCACTGTCAGTCCCGAACCCAGGAAACAGTAGTCTGCATAACCTACCACTAAGCCATGACTCTTATACAAGAACATTGTGCTAAAATAAATATATCATGTAATAGTAGGAATGAATGTAAAGGGAATATAGGATGTGTAGTACACAAAGCATGTAATTTAGAATTACTGTCAAAACTAGTGGATTTCCATAATAGTAGTGTGTGAACAGAAACAGCCATGCTATTTGGTAGCTAGTAGGTAATAATGTCAGTTAATGTACATATATAAATGTATGTATATTTACATATATATATATATATATATATATATATATATATATATATATATATATATATATATAGTTGTAGGTGTCATTGTGCATACACACTTACTACAGGGAACAGGAGAGAGGAATGGAGAAATGTGAATCTACAGCACAGCCTGAATCATGAGAGAGATACTAACCTTTACACTCACAGAACAGTGTCCACAGCATACCAGCATGGACCCCGCCCTTACAATCTGAAAGGGCAATGCCTATCTCACATACCCTTTTATAGCACTGTCCTGAAATCACAGTGAGAACTACAATCAGTACACCACTGGTTGTATGCAATTAGCAAATGCTGGCTTACAATTGGTGCAGAGGCCATCACATGGACCTATGCAGATACCTACAAAAGCATCCTGTACTAACACTCCACACATGCAATACGTTCATTGCACTGTCTGGAAGCAGACAGAGGGAGAGAGACAGACAGAGACAGAGACAGAGTGAGAGAAAAAAAAATACACATGCTACACACTGAGTCTAAGCTGTCAGCAGTGACAGTAGCAAGCCGTGCCAGCAGCAGCAGGAAGCAGACATAGTGGTAACGCAACCAGCTGTGACAAACACAGGTAATGTAAAGTAGCAGGTTAATAGTCTGCATACTGTGAACCCTCCAAATGTGTCATAGGTCTGTATCTATAGGTATGTCCATGTGATATGTTGTGTGTACGTAGTTCCACCAAAAGGGCTGACTATACATTACATGTCAGTCAGTGTTAGGCCATGATCCTGGCAGCAGTTGTCTGTGCGTTGCCCTCATCAATGGCTGTAGTGACTGTTTAGAAAGGTCAGCCAGGTTCAAAAGGCAGGATCAGCCCATCACAAAGGCAAACTGGCCGGGAACAAGTGTCTGCAGGTACCCAATATCACTGTATATGCGTCCCATACTGAATAATTCCATAGCTTAGCAGACCAGGCCAGTTATGCTTATGATGTGGTAGTTCCCAGGGTCAGTAGAGGTGCCTCCTTAGTGGTGTGGGACCACTGTTGCTGTATGCCAGTGTTCAGGTACATATCCTGTAGTACGGCCAAGGTTAAATATCAGTCTTATATGCGGTTGTATGTCCTCTTGGAGTGCACGTAGCATACATCCAGGGATACCATCAGGTCACAGTGATGCTGTGTGTGCTGCTTTTCTGAGGGCGGCCCTCACCTGGACATGTGAGATGATAGGGAGGTTACATTCAGCTGTGATAAGTATTTCTACTTGTGGGGGAGAAGGAGGGGGATACGTGCACCGAACCTGTCTGCAAGAATGTTGCCAATATCTGTGTGTTCGGTGAATGTTAAGTAGGTGTGTATTAACTCAGAGCATATCTGAGGCATTTGGTCTATATGTGTAACATAACTGAAGAAGGCCTTGTGGTTATCTATAGTGTTTGTGGCCATTTCCCTCCCACAGTAGGCCGTGGCCATTGTTATGAGAGACCGTAGCGTATCAACAGTGATGACCACAGAGGCCTCCCCTTAATGTGAATCTGCTCTGTCCTGCAGTAGCCTCCTGCTATTGTTATACAATCTGCCTCTGGCTGGGGTCCACCGGACAGGATGCCTAACCTTTGTGCATAGGGTCAGGGTTAGAAATGTGTGTGCAAGTTCCATGCAATCTGTGGGATGTCCATGGTAAGCATTCACAAACGGGTCAGCAGTGTGGGTTGTGGCTTCCACTGGCCCAGTGGGCTGCATGAATACCATCTCAGTCCTAACAAGTGAATAACTGTCTAATCACATACATATCAAAGTAGTCCACTGTGCTGGTGGTGGTGGTGGGATATGTATATCCAGGCCGAGTAACTTGTGCCCACATCACACTAGTGGATGGCGTTCCACATACAGTACCTTGGTATGAACCCCCAGAGTGAGGTTGTGCATTGGACTTGTCGCAGTGTGCTGACCGATGGGGCATGCTACTATGTTGTATGGAATGTGGCAGGTATTGTTGCACAGCTGTTGGCTGAGCACTGATATCTGGCCATGTACTTGTGTATCCACCACGAGACACACACATGCAACATATGGTAGTAGTAGTATATCACTACACTGGAGTATCATGTATAGTATGTGTGCCATATATTGCTGACATAGTCTGCTGATATCCTGTTTGTGTTCTCTTCCAGGGAGATGGCGCGTCAGTGTAATCCCGCCTGCTCTGCAGCGGAAGATGAGGAGATACACCAGAGCCTGGTGAGGGTGTATGACATACTGTTTTCCCGCACCAGCCAGAATCAGCAGGAGAGGGCTGCACTGTGGCAGGACCTTGTCCGTAGGGTAAATGACATTGGCACGCATAATAGGACATATGAGCAGGTACGACATCACTGCAGTGATTTAATCAGAAATGTCCGTCAGTGTACGTCAGATTTCCACAGGCAACAGGTTGCCACAGTAGGTGGGGTGGCCACACATCCCCCCGTCAGCAGACTGGAGGGGCTACTCCTAAGTGTTGTGTCTCCAGCCCCGGAACAGCAACAGCAATAGACCTGCATCATGATGGAGGCTGGATCCACACAGCAGCACGACATGGAGCGTGCAGGTAATATGCCATATGTACACTTGACTGTTCTGTACACTGTTAGTTTATGCATGTGTAAGGTGTGTCCGTGGTATGTAGCTGTCAACATAGTATGTAATTGTGCATGTGTGATATTGGCAATATCAGCAGCTGACGTGTGAAAGGCAACTGGTGTACTACTGCACTGTATCATATGCAGTATCAATGGCACAGTTGTGCCCACTGACATTAATCTCCTCATTTCTGCAGGTCCCTCTGGGGTTACTGCAAGGCAGGCCATCCATGCTGGTGAGTGTGTTCAACAATACCTATAATAGTCCTGATAGTGCTAGTAATACTAGTGTAACTCAGTAGTGCTCTGTGTGTATACTGCGGGGCGTGCATGTGTGCATGTGTGCAGGTGTGCCTGTGTCCATGTGTGCATGTGTGCATGTGTGCCTGTGTCCACGTGTGCATGTGTGCCTGTGTCCACATGTGCATGTGTGCATGTGTCCACGTGTGCATGTGTGCATGTGTGCACATGTGCATGTGTGCATGTGTGCATGTGTGCCTGTGTGCCTGTGTACATGTGTGCATGTGTCCATGTGTGCATGTGTGCATGTGTGCATGTGTGCAAGTGTCCACGTGTGCATGTGTGCATGTGTGCCTGTGTCCATGTGTCCATGTGTGCATGTGTGCATGTGTGCATGTGCGCATGTGTGCATAAGTGCATCACTGGTAACATTGTGTGGACACTGTAAACTGTGTTTCCTGTCTTCCTCCCACTGGTTCTGGTGCTGCTCTGGTGTCCTGCAGCAGGGAACCTGAATCTGGTGCCACAGGTACTGGTAATGATGATATCTGTGTAATGGTACAGGAGGGTGTGTCAGGGTCTGCCATTGGTCAGCCAATTGACAGTACACAGCTGTCAACCCCATCATTGCGCAAAGTCATCCTGCCAGTACATCCTTTGTCACCATTGTCCCTAGGTGATGGACAGTATACAGTGGGCATTGACCAGGGTAATGTGGTATCTGTGGCACATGCATCCCCACACAGCAGCCATGGGCAGGGTCCTGCAATGGTACCACACAGACAGTTGCCCATGGGTTCTCGTGGGAGCATCCGTGGGCATACTGCCTCTGGCAGATGTACCCAAAGAGGTCTGTCAAACTCAGCTATGTTTCGGGCTGTCATGCAGGCACAGTCGCATATGGAAAGGTACACCAGACAGGGTCTGAGGGAGCTGAGAGCATGTCGCACAGCCATGACTGACAGCATGCGTGACATCGCGGATGCTATCCTTAATTTCACCGATGTCATAGACAGAAGTTGTGGGGACATATTACAGCAGTTCCACAACCAAATGTCCATGAGCCAGGGCAATGGTGGGCGGATGCGTCGTCGACGTGGCCGTATGCCAGCAACAGCAGCAGCTGGCAGTCGGCGTGGATGACAACAGGCCCGCACATGCCCCCATAGTGCCAGCAGCAGTCCCAGTAATGCTTGGTCTGTGCTGTCATCGGAACGCCCCAGGAGACCATGTGCACGTGGCTCTGGACAGTCCCAACAGGGACCTGTGTCCAGTCAACACACTCCCGCTTCTGATGACAGTACCCAGTCTGCCGTAGTACCGGATATGGTCCGTAGCACCCCTGCCAGGCACAGGTACCGTGTCCGTTCCCACAGACACTGATCTGTATGACCTGCCAGGTGCAGTCTGTAGCTGTCCACAAACCCCTGTATATGGCAGCCATGAGGTGGAACTGTGTGCGTGCATGCACACATGCGAAATGCTAACACCTAGGGCTACCACATACACGCACACACTGCACCAACAGTGCCCCACCCTGTACTGCTGACCCTCACCAACACACATACACACACATGTCAATTGGTGGTATCAGTGGCAGACTCAGGCATACCTAATTCACACCCTGTGCATATGATGAAACTGTGCCACCTCCTGCAATCTCCAACATCAGTGCAGGAACAGGTAAACATGTTGCTGATGCACAGGGTGACTACATAGAAGTGTATTAGTAGTATCATGTTGGTAACAGTACAGTGTGCTGATATGACTGTGTGTATATCCCAGCATGCCTGATGCAGTAACCATATGACTGTCCTGAATTGTTATCTGCACCCATAGTACGTACCAAAGTGTAACAGCTGCACATAATTGCATACCGGTGGTAAGGATGTCAACAGATAGCCACATACATGGGTAGCACAGGGGGGAAGCTAATGCAAGTAGTGATATGCAATGATGGACATGTACAGTAATGGTGGCAGGTTGCCCACAACGAGTATGCAATGTGGATGTTTGCGCATGTTGATATGTGTGCAGTACCAATGTAATCCAAATCACAATTAACTATGACATAATATCAGTTCTACCATGGGCATCTGCGCTGTGCATTCCTGGGTACATGTTGATAGTGCCTACATATTTGCACTGTTACCTACTGTTAGTGTTACCCCTTCTTTGTTGTACAATGGACTACTTCTAGCCCTGCTTACTGTAGCTTTGTTTGCATGCATGTTCGCTTGGGGTTCCCTGGAACACTGCTTCCACCTGCAATGCAGAGTTACAGTGGTTCTGTGGACTCCTAGTGACATCTGCATAGCGTACGATACGTATGTCAAGTTTACACATGACAGAACGTCACTGTCTGTCCTGCTCGCATGTACGTTGCCTGTGACACACTGCACATGTCTTACCTGGCATTTACCCATGTGTGCAGTCATATATGCCAGTGCTATGAAACAGTAGCAGTACACCCACACATACACACCTTCAGTATGTTGTTCCCCATTGGCCCTATGTGTTGGTACTCACTATGGCAATCACACTACCAGGGTAGCATGTGAAAAGGTAACCTGTGAATCACCTCTATGGTCCAGTTGTGGTTTATGTGAGTCATGTGGCAATGTCACAGCTGCCACATGTATGCAGTCAACCATCACCCTTGGCCAGGAATGTACAACACATGTGTGGGATGCCACCACATAGCCAATCTGGGGACTGAGCACTCTGAACCCAGTAATGCCATACCCTGTCAGGTGGCATGTCATACTACAGTGACTACAATACCAGTCAGACATAGACACGCACTGACAGCAAGCTGAACACACTGGGGCATATGTGGGGA
Organism: Protopterus annectens; assembly: GCF_019279795.1. Lineage (NCBI taxonomy): Eukaryota > Metazoa > Chordata > Ceratodontiformes > Protopteridae > Protopterus > Protopterus annectens. The sequence goes on along the minus strand of NC_056729.1, from coordinate 190,689,852 downwards.
CTCAGAATAGCATCCTGCCTGAGCATCACACACCTCCGCAGCTGGCACACAGGCATATGTTACGTCGGAACAGAGCACATGCCACACATGGCACACACATCCCATGTGCCACATACTCACAGCCTGTAGGGCTACACAACACACCTGCTACAGATGTGTCAGGTACCTCTCTTGCCCGCTGCAGTGGGGTCCCGCTCAACAGGCTGTACATGGTGAAGGTCACAGTGATATGCCTCTGGGGCACTATGGTCCACCACAAAACACATGCATACAGGTCAGTCAGAGGCATGGACACATATGACTCAGTCATTGACCATGCCACTATGGATGACCTGAGACATACCTCCCTGGACTACATGATAGGGAACATAGAAGGGATCTCTCAGCATGTGGCATGGGCCAGTATGAGCCTGATCTTGTCTGCCATCATACCCTCACCAGGTATGCTACCACTATATGTAGGAAGGGTGTTCTATGTCTACATTCTGCTCAGTCTCCAATGTCATTCATAGGGTATCCACTGGCTGTCAACGTGTGCTTACATGCTAGGGAAGCCACAATGATGTGCGAGGGGCAGCTTGCACGTGACACCCATGGCCCAATGTATATTGGCGAAGCCCCTTGATACACACATACTGCCTTATGCTGCAGGACACGGATAACATAGCCACCTCCGCGGGTATCACACAGGATAGGACACTAACAGTGATGCTACACAACACCAGCAGTGTACACCGCAAGATGCATGCACTGGACACTGTCCTCAGCAAGGTGAACTGTATTGTCTGTGCAGTACCAGAGTCCTGATTCACGGCTCACAGGTGCATCCCATCACTGCCAGGTTATACCTCATACCATGCCTGTCATCCCCTACACATGTAACACTGGACAGGGGGGTGGTATCCCAAGGCACCACAGATACACACACCTCCAGGTTGTTGGCACAGCACAAAGCATCAGGGCCTATTCATGTGCAGCTAACAGTGTGTCGGACGGCCGTCTGGTTCATAGCCTGGCACACACAACCCTCCCATACACTGGAAACCCACCTATCCTCCATAACAACACTGGCAATATGCAAGTCTCAAGAACCGTCTTTATATGGTTGGACTGCATCCAGCCAAACATTGTGCGTGAGCATTACTGTAGCTACAACACACTAGTTGAAGGGTTCCCAGCATGTGGTCACTGAATTGCAGTGGAATGACATGTTACCACTCCCACAACAGGTGGGAACATGCAGCACCTGTACATCGACTACATGTAGACTATATGGCCCAGACCAGATGTGTATCCCCTGCTGTAGGTATTTTACCATGTACACCCACACTGTATAGACACATACCACGTGCGGCCCCTGCACAGTAAGACACAGTCATATTGTTATGCATTTCAAATACCATGTATCCACTCGAGGCATGTGTCAGACATGGTAACTACTGCAGGTCACAGGTATTTATGTGTATGTGTCACACACATACATCATGTGTGCATTGCCATTGCTGGTTTAGGCAACGGCATGCATTGTTATGCACTAAGACCCACACAAGGTCATAATGTGTAACACAACCACACATGGCAGTTGTGGGTTATCAAAACAAACCTATCTGTACTCTGCCAATGGTAATAGACCCAGTAGCAGAGTGCACTCTTGGCATTACTGGCTAACTAGCCCTGTTTGGCTATGCTGATAGTGTGGTGACATCCCCATTGTTTACTGGGGGAATATGCAGCATCTGGTGTATTGTCGTATTTGCCAAAAGGATCTGTTCTCTCACACTTGCATTTACACGCACCTTACTACCCCCACACACAAACACACACACACTTGCCATTTGCAGGATTCATACTCCTACATAACTAAGTCACGACACGTGAGAGAGACGCATTAGCGAAGCACACTATTTGGATTGCTAGGAGGTTCCTCTTCTCTGGCTGTACTTATAGGGTGCTGACATCATCAGTGTTTTGAAAGGGTAATGTGCATCAGGTAGTGTGATCTCCTGATTGCCAAAACTAACATGGTTTTCATACAGAATTGCACACACACAAAGTCCCCACATCCAAACACACACACACTTGCCATTTGTAGGTTTTATACCCCTACCTAACTATGTTATGACACTTGAAAGTGACGCTGTAGCAGACTGTGCTATTCGGATTACTGATAGGTGTCTCTTCTCCAGCTGTATGTATAGGGTGATGACATCATCACTGTTTGGAAAGGGTAATGTGCATCATGTAGTGTGATCTCCTGATTGCAAAAAAGCACATGTTTTTCATATAGAATTGCACACACACAAACTCCCCACATCCAAACACAAACACACTTGTCATTTGCAGGTTTCAAACTCCTATCTAACTATATTATGACACTTGAGAGAGACGCATTAGCAGAGTGCGCTATTTGAATTACTGGGAGGTTTCCCTTCTCCTGCTGTACGTTAGGGTGCTGACATCATCCGTGCTGAGATGGGGGAATGTGCATCCTGTAGACTGCTTTCACAGTTGCCAAAAGGGTCATCTCCCTCACACAGACTTACACACACACTAAACCCCCTCCACACACACTGGGCAGTTGCAGGATTCAAACCCTTATCTAACTATGTTATGACACTCGTGACAGATGCATTAGCAGAGAGCGCTATTCGAATTATTGGGAGGTTTCCCTTCTCCTGCTGTACTTATAGGGTGCTGTCATCATCTGTGCTGAGATAGGGGAATGTGCATGCTGTAGAGTGCTTTCACAGTTGCCAAAAGGAGCATCTCCCTCATACAGACTTGCACACACACTAACCCCCTTCCACACACACTGGGCATTTGCAGGATTCAAACCCCTACCTAACTATGTTATGACACTCGTGACAGACGCATTAGTAGAGCACGCTATTCGAATTACTGGGAGGTTTCCCTTCTCCTGCTCTACTTATAGGGTGCTGACATCATCCGTGCTGAGACAGGGGAATGTGCATCCTGTAGAGTGCTTTCACAGTTGCCAAAAGGGATATCTTCCTCACACAGACTTACACACACACTAACCCACCTCCACACACACTGGGCAGTTACAGGATTCAAACCCCTACCTAACTATGTTATGACACTCGTGACAAACACATTAGCAGAGCACGCTATTCGAATTACTGGGAGGTTTCCCTTCTCCTGCTGTACTTATAGGGTGCTGTCATCATCCGTGCTGAGATAGGGGAATGTGCATCCTGTAGAGTGCTTTCACAGTTGCCAAAAGGGACATCTTACTCACACAGACTTGCACACACATCAACCCCGCTCACCCACACACACACTGAGCAATTGAATGGTTCGAACTCCTACCTACCTATATTATGACACTTGAGGGAGATGCATTAGCAGGGCGTGCTAACCGAATTACTGGGCATCTGGCCTGCACCTGCAGTATTTATAGGGTGCTGACATCTTTATTTCTACAGAGTTATGTACATCTAGTACTACCTGTCAGGTGGGGGATAGCATATATATGCATTTGCAGCCACCTACGTCAGGGTCAGATATGCACACCGCACTGGCAGATTATGTTCTATACCATGCTTCGTGACCACAGGACCTGTAACACACAACACAACCAGTCCAGAACACCACACCCACATCCAGGACACACACTTAGCTTCCCTGGGAACAGTGCCGGGATATGCAGGTGTTCACATACACCATTCCAGTTGTTAACATCAGGTACAGGCATATTGTGTGTGAGAACTACTCAGGCCTCTACCACTTTACCCTACAGCCACTGCAATTTTTGGGTCCATGTGCTATGGCAGAACCACACACCACAGCCACATGGGGGAATACATATTGCACCTGTCCATCTGCAACATGGGTACTCACTGTTCCACACCAGAGGTAGACCACCATTGTTGATATCTGACCATACCCACCTTTCCCTGGACATCCATATCCCATCCCCACCCCAGGCAAGGTTGTCACTGCACACAAACTGTATTTAGCACAAGCAGACTCTACACTTGTGAAGACTGGGGTGGCCGACTTCAAAGGACCCATGCTGGGGGACTATACTGGCCACTCAGCATAATCCTTGACAATTGCATTCTATGAGCATGTGTACGGTTTGCATTGATCATGCTATCCCACATATACCCATGACTGCTCCACAACAAGACACCTGTCAGGTGTACTCCAGCCATATATGAGCCATCCAACAGACAGAGTGAGCTAATACATTGCAGAGCTGTAGCCCACAGAGGGAGGACATATGTGAACAGTTCCGGCACGACACTTCATTCCCACATAATCATCACAACACAGTGTTGACAGTGGAATTGTCCAGACAATGCAGATAGGGCTCCCCTCAGTCTGTTACTGATGGCCACTTACTGTTAGGGATCCTCTGCAACCCTCTTCCAGCACACACCAACAACATGGCTGTGGCTTAGCACATTCAAACCCTGGGATCTCCACTGTGCCCCTGCTTGACAGAGGCACAGCTCACTAGCCTCACACGTTGCCTTATGTGACCTACTTTACAGGGGCACAGTAGCCTACTGTACTGGGATGCAGATGCCAAGCACACTCTGGCTGAGCTGTCATTCCCTAGGGCAACAAGCCTAGTATTGACCTCTACACCCATATGTTCAATTGTCAGATGCACAATATTTGTTGTGCTGTTCTACTGTTTGCAGGTCTTTATTGCCATAGCATTCCCTGTTCCTATGACCAACTTGTGTATCTGTGGAAGATGTTTGCATATGATGGCGATCCACTATATCACTTATGTCTCTGTAGTCATTTACTGTGTGCACTGGGCAGATTGCTGTGTTGTGGTTGGTTCCTGGAATGACACGTACAAATACCAAATATGTGTGGCCAACTGCTAAATGGAGATATGGCCTGTGTGAGCATGCCCAGTTCAGCCTTTCCATGGCATGTTGTCTGACATATGCCTCATTTATCAAAGTGTGCGAGCATGCCCAGTGTGAGCTTTCCATATGTTGCACTCTGAAGTCCACCACATATTTGGGTGTGTGTGAACTTCAACAATATCTCATGTTTATGGTTGTGTGTTGGGTGTCATGTTGTGTACTAACTGGCCAACTGCTTCATGTCTGCCACAACAGGGATTATATTGTGCCTGCAGGGATTGCATGGGATACTTTGCAGACAGTTGTCAACATACTTTCATAATGACCTAACACTGTAGTACCGTATAGTGTACTGGTTCAGTACTTTCACTGTGGTGGACAGTATCCTGGGCTTTAGTCCTATCACTGCTTGACATCTTCATAGTGTGCACAACAGACTGTGTAGGGGCCAGTTGTGCACATACGACCATGTTGCATTATGTTCAGATATGGACTGCCTACACCAGTCTCGTCCAACATTGGTAGTGTATTCCACAACATAGGTGGACACTGGCAAACACTAGCGATGTTCCCTAGGCCATTTCTGATGCTAGTCTCAGAGTGTGTTTGTCCTTTGACACACATTGTAACTGGAGTTTGCCATGACATATGTCATGGTTGGTATACTGTGCCTCCGTCTACCTCTGACATAACAGTGATACCCAGGGTTAACCTACCATCTCCCATCCACTCATCAGGATTCCTCTTCAGGGGTGTCGATAGGTGACTCTCTAGCTAACCTGTACCGGGAGTCTACTCAAGAGTGGGGGTGCCTTCTGTATTATGGATCATTCTGTACAGCTTGTCCTATGTATGTCAGTGCTGGGGTTCAGGTCTCTCATGTGCATAGCTCACTGCCATTCAGATTGTACAAGGTGCAGCATGTTCATTGATTCCAGGTTGGACATGGCTTCATACATCAGGCACAGCTTGCCTGTAGCTGGGCAGTATGGCAGTGTGTGGAGCTGCAGTTTGTTTACTCAGGCAACACATGGCATCTGTTCATGCTCTTTGCTACTCCTGGTGGGGTACTGTTGTGGACTTTACAGTTGATGGAGGTGTCTGCTGAGGTATATCCCACAGGGGCTATTGTAGTCAATTGTGACGCTGATGAAGGATGACTGCAGAGCCACAGTGACCTCCCCTTATCTACATCTGACAACCTTCATGATTGGGTGGGTATATGGTATGTTTCTGCGAACACTACAGCCACATGTTTGTCCAGTGCAGGATATCTATCACCTTGTGTCCCCAGGTCTCTCATTACATGTTAGGTACGTAATGGGTTAGCACCTGTGTGGTAATTTGTAGGCACTTACTGTATATCCATGGTGGTTGTCTATCCACAGTTCTGCAATTAGCTTGCTGACATGGCTATGGCTCCAGTTTTGTTTGTAGGTGGCCATTTTGTGGGTTGCTTGTGTCAGCTGGGGGTCGGATATGGTGGGCTGTTTGTACTCCTCTGCATACATGTTCAGTCACAGTCCTTCTATGTTGGCCTATACCTATGGGGCATATATACAGAACGGGGGGGCCCAGGACCAGGCCTTGTGGGATGCCACTCATATCTGCTTTGTAGTCTGACATGGATGCAGCATGTCTGACCATGTCAGTTCTGTCCTTGGTCTGGTTTGCAACCCCTCTACTGACATAGGGGTATATATTTAAGCTGGTGAACATATCCATACTGAACTCGTAGGGTATTGTCTAGAAGCATATGCACGGTCCAGCTACGCTGTGTGGACCACATTGCCCTCATCAATGACCTTAATGACTGCTTCAAATGGGTCAAACATGTTTAGGGGCAGGATCTGCAGTTACGACAGCCACACTGTGTAGGGTCCAGTATCAGTAGGTCCACGATAGCTTTATGTCTGCGGTACATACTGATCCTTTCCATAGCTGTGCAGACCAAGCTTGTCAGGATCCTGGGGTGGTAGTTTGCAGTATCCATTCAGGCAACACCTTTGTTGTGAAGGACCACTGTTGTTGTACACTGCTCTTTGGGTACATATCCTGTGGTAAGGCTGACATTGGGCAGTAGTGTGATTTGGCATTCCATTATTCTTGGAGTCCATGTTGGCCTTAGCCCAGGACACCATCACATACCTTTGCTGCTGTGTGTTTTGCTTTGCAGATGATGGCTGTTACCTCAGCATCTGCAATGTCAGGGGACCAGCAGTCTGCTGGGATAGATATTTTGCATTCTGGGGGGGGGGGGGTTTGCACTGCACCTGTCAGGTCTTATGTTGGCAATATGTGTGTGTGTTTGGTATGTTGTTTGTAATATCTGTGTGATTCGGAGCATATCTGTGGATTCCCAACATGGTTCCTACCATCAGTTAAGTAAGCCTTGTGATTCTCCTTAGTGTCCTGTACAATTTGTATCTTCATAAGTTCATGGGTTCATACTAGGCTATCCACCCTAGGGCATTAGTAAGCCAAGCCAGAGTGTGTGTGTCTTTCACTCCTTGCTATGTGACTATTATGGCCATTTATGATTTTCTTTACTGTGCCTCTGTCTGGTCGTGACACAGTGAAGACCCCCAGTATACATGTACGATCATCCATCCACTTGGCAATATTCCTGTTGAGGGGTGTCAGTGAGGGGCTCTGCCTAACATGGATTGGGATCCTGTTTCTGGGTGTGGGGAGCCTCTGGGTTATGTATCTGTCCCTCCAGCACATCCTATTTCATTATGTGCTGAGGCTGACATCTGTTACTGTCACAGCTCCAATGGCTTTGATATCCTGTGGTGGAGCATGTCCATTACTCCTGTGTTGGACATGGCCTTGTACAACAGACATACAATGCCTCTGTGTAGGCAGTCTGTGACTGCATTCAGCTGGGGTGTCTACAGCCAGGCAGCATATGACATATATTTGACACCCTTTATCCTCTTGGTGGGGTACCTTTGAGGTCTTCCGAACTGCTGCAGGTGTCACGTATGGTACATCCCATATGAGTCATTGTACTAGATTATGGGTGTGATAAGGGAACAGTACAGAGGCACAGTGACCTCTGTTGATGTAGATGTGAATCCTTTCATGATACGGTGTCCAATATCGACAATCTTCCTAGCCACATTGGCATTGTGTGTGTCACATGACAGATTACTGTGGACTTGTGTCCCTAGGTCCCTGATTACTCCTTGCATACATAATGGTTTACCACCTATGTGGTAATTTGTGAGTACCTTGTCTGGTATTTGGTGGGACATTCATACTGTCCATTGTCTTCAGGATGTCTGGGTGGAGTTCTTGTGTGTGAGAGTGTGGTCTGTCGCATGCTACAGACTGTACAGCAGTTTTGACTACACTTAGGTGCACATGGGTGGTCTCCACTGCTTTGTGCATTGTCAGTTACCTGGCTGTATGGGTGTCTGTGCTACGTATGGATACTCCCCCTCCTTTGATGTTTTGGTCCAGGTGTTGGGGCCATAACGCATGATATGTGGTATAACCTGGTAGTGCTGGTGTGCTATCACTAGGCGTGCAGCAGGCTTCTGTCACTGCACAGACATCAATGTTCTCCATACTGGGAAGTGCCTCAGGGGCATGCATATTGCAGTTTACACATCTAGCATTGGTCAGCATTACCCTTATGTATCTTACCACTTATGTTTTCTAGGGTGGTGGGTAGTCTTTTTGACCTTGCCTACATACGGCTCTATGGAGGTGGCAAAGGCCTTATCCAGTATCCAGACGCACAGGAGTAACAGGTGCAAGCCCTCCCTGGAACAGCAGCATGGCCTGTCATGCATGACATCTCAAGCAGACAGACATTAGACCCTCTTGGACTGACAGCTGTAACTGTGCCACCTGTTAAAGATGATCATTCTGTGTTTGTACTGTGGCATCATTCTTGGTGAGGGTTGGATGCTGCACACGGCCAGTGTCATACTGGCCTGGGGTACATACTCAGAGAGATCATCCATGTCTCTTTTCATGTAGTCCAGGGAGGTACATCTCAGGTCATTCACACCAGCATGGACATTGAGTGCATCATATTTCTGCTTGCTTTGGGGTGACCTGCGTACTTGTGTTATGTGGCATATTGTGGCAGCCTACAGGCAGCTTACTGTACCCTTTCCCTTGTTCAGTCTGGTGAGTGGGACAGCAGTGTGTCTGCCTATACAGACACCTATTACAACTGTATCAGGCATGTTGTTTCTCCTTCTGGCCTGTGACTGTTTGGCACACCAACTTTGTGTACTATGTGTTGCATGGGCTATGTTTGGAGGTTGTGGTTGCTTGGGATCTGCTTTGGAGGCTTCTGTTGGTGTGGTGTGTTTGTAATTAGGGCCTCTGGGAATGTTTTTCTGTGTTTATGTGTTTGGTTTACAGTTGTGGTAGGTCTATGTGGGACTGGGTTTGTGGTATATGTGGTTACCTTCTCCTCCTGACTAGTTTTGACAGTACTGAGTTGGGGGAGCTCAGCCTCCGGTTTGGATACATGGTTGCATCTATCACATATATTTGTATTTATTGGGGGGAGTTGTGGTTGTCTGTGTACTTGGGACAGGTGTCACATTGCCTCTGGATTCACAGATTCTACTTGTTGTGGCTGGCCTTAGTGGATTGTATGTGTGGACATATGTTATTGCCATACTACTGATCAGTGATTACTTCCCCTTTTATGTTTGCTCTATCATGTGGAAGATTCCTCATTCTCTTGCATGGTTTGGTAATGGCTGGAGTCCAGCATGCCAGATGCCTGCGTGTATGGCATTGTGTCATGTTGTTATTTGTGATTGCATACTCCAAGCATTCCTGGCTGTGTTCATGGAATGCCTGTATAACATGTTCTGCGGTGTGTACTATATTCTGCACTTGCACAGTGCCTTTCGTGGATTCCACATCGGTTTGGAGGGGTGGAACCTATGCTTTACACATGTTTTTCACTGTAGTATTCTGGCCAGGGACTGGGGTCGGGCTGTGTATATCCAGTGTGATTACTCTATGGTCTGGTCTTACCAGTGAGGGATACACTTCTCATCTTGCCATCCAGTACCCATGTTGCTGATTATCACATCCAGTATGCTTACCCCTCTTGTGGGAGTGGTACGTTGTTCCTGGGCATTTTGGTTTATGGATTCTGGGAACTTTTCTCCTACAGTGTTGGTGCTAGTATAATGCTCCCAGTGTATGTCTGGGTATTTTCAGTCAAGCATTATAATGTGGTTTGGGGGGCTTGATATATTCATGTATTCCAACATAGGCCAGGTGCAGTTCCTGGTGTTAGGACAGTAGTCTGCAGCAGGCTATATACTGGGAGGCAGTTTTAGCCATTGGTATTTGACCATGGCAATTCAATGCTGCTTCTTGTTGTGGTACCAACAAGGGGGTGTGGTTATCCTTGACATTTATTGCTAGTCACCCTCCTTTTGTAGCTTGTTCCATGTTTTGCGGCTATACAACACAGTATGAGGTGTGACCTGGTAGTGTTAGGGTGCTGATGTGAGCCTTGACCCAGTTTTCTATTACAAGACTGATATCTACATTCTCCATACTGTGTGCGTTTACACTGCACACATCTTGCTGTTTAGACTTCTGGCATTGGGTAGCATTACATCTAGGTTCCTATCCCTTGTGGTACCCATGAAGGTGGGTTTGTGTTTTGAGACTTACCTATTCAGGGCATGCTGTGGGTACTGCCAGCCTTTGCCAGTATCCATGGGGCCTGGACTGATAGGTGCATGCCACCCCTGGCAGGTGGTGCATCATGTCATGCTCCGCATGTCTTCCCAGGCTGGAACACATTGGCTCCCCTTTGACTACCTGCATTACTTCAGCCAGTTATTGCTATTTATCATCCCATCGTCATTTTGTGGCTTCATGCTTGGTGAGGTGGATGTTAGTCAGGGTCCTCAGGTGTGCATATAGTACATGGTGTTACATTACTTAACACATGGCATTCATGCCTCAGGTGGTGCTGCAGGGCTGCCTCTGTCGGATGCACATATTACACTCCCTGCACATGTTTGTGAGCAGTTCATGTCATTTTAGGCATCCATGTTATTATTTGAGTGAGTCAGAGGGGGTATCATTCCCAGGGTTCCTACTGAGCCAGTGTATGTGCTATGCGTTGCCTCTTTGCCAAGGCCAGGGCATACTGGGCACGCCTCCTTCTGCCTACTGGGGCAGGCTCAGTTTGTTCCTCCTCTGAGTCACGCTCTGCCTGTGATGGCCTTGGCAATGGTGGGGGGCTGTTTGGCCCAGCCCTATGCTGGTCCTGCTGCAGCTGTTTTCGCAAGATCATATTATGTAGCATAGCACATACCATGACAATTTGGGTACATGTAGTTGGTGTGTACTGCAAGGCTCCACCAGATGTGTCCAGACACTGGAACCGTGACTTGAGCAGCCCAAACACACGCTCTATTACATTACGTGTTTGTGCATGTGCCTCATTATGGCGTTCCTGTTCAGGTGTGTGTGCATTTCTGATGGGTGTCATCAGCCACGGCTCCAGTGCATAACCTGCATCCCCCACTAGGTGTCCGTGTGGGATGTCCCCATTGGCAAATGTCTGGTACAGCTGCGTCAAATGCCAGATGTGGGAATCATGGTTAATCCTAGGGCAGCCAGCACACACATTCATTATTATGCCCTGGGCATCACACACAACCTGGCAGTTGATGGAGGGGAAGCCCTTGCGGTTAATGTAGGCCCTACCCCGCTCACCGGCTGGTGCTTTGATGCATACGTGCGTGCAGTCTATTGCACCCAGTACCTCAGGGTATTCCGCTATTTGCTGGAAGAGACGCATATTGCTGGCCAATACCTCATGGGCATTGGGGAAATATACATGATCACCGACATGTGCTGACATGGCATCCAGAAACTGGTGCAGTACCCTGGAGGCTGATGCCTGTGATATCCCCATCATATCACCAGTTGGTCTCTGGAAAGTACCTGTTGCTAGTATTCTTAGGCCAACACATACCTTGGTTTCCACTGGGATGGGTTCCCCTCTGTTGGTTCTGTGTGTGAGGCGTGGCCTGCACAGCTCAACTATTTGCTGCAGGAGCTCTCTGTCCACTCTATAGCGCTCTACTATCTCCAGCTCATGTAACCCATGGTAGGTGACCCTGGGCCTGTACACTCTTCTCCGTCTCCTCACTGTGGGTTGTCTGGCACCATCTGCATTGTCACCACCCTCAGCAAGTCACCTATGTCTCATTATGACAGCTATGGCAGCCCCTAACATTTCTGCTCTGAGTGAAGCTTTTTCAGTTTTCACTTCTATTAGCTTACTCCTGTCTTGCAGTGTCTCTTGAGAAAAACATCCTGCACTGCTGTTTGCAGAGTTTTAAGTGCTGGGCTGGGCTACTATTCTGCCTGTGTAATTGCCTGCTTCTAATTGTTTTCACCTGCTAGCTCCAGCAGTATTCCCTGCTAGCTTCCTACTAATTTTGTTGCTTCCTTTTTCCTTTCTGTTTCCTCAGGGGGGAGCAGCATGCATACCAGCAGAAATGCGCTCACAGTGGCTTACACACGCGCACACATGCTTACACGGTTCAGAATCTGCTTATTCGGGTTAAAACGAGTGCACACCAGCGCAAACAGTGTTACAAGTCTGCCAACAGGCTCCTACATGCTCAGTCTGCCCTACACGCGCACACCAGCGCAAACAGTGTTAAACATCTACCAACACGCTCCCACATGCTCAGTCTGCCTTACACGCACGCGCACACTGCCCTACTCGCGCTTCATGGCGCGCACACGTGCGCATACATGCCCAGCAAGAAACTTTAGTGTAAGTAACAGTGTACACCTTCCATTTCATGACTTTCCCAGACTTATCTTGTGGCACTCCTCTTTCCCTGATCTGTGTCTGTCATCTGTCATGTTACACTGACCTCCAGTGAACTGCATTTCTTTCTACCATTCCCCCCTGTGATGTCACCTATCTCCTACTCTATTCCTCCCCCTTATGTAGCTCTTACACTACTCAGACTGCGCTCATTTGCTATGTAACTGTGAGATTCAGTATCCTAAGCCTCATTTACATGAGATTGCCTACTAATGTTTAGTTACATGTCTTACACTCAGCTTCCCCCCTTAGCAACCACTACATGGTGGCCATGTTGTTTTTGGTCTGCTGGTCCGTGCATTGTCATTCCATGTATTGCATAAAACCCACATTTGTGGGTTTATGACCTTCATTTTTATGTTTTATACAGCGCAGCCTGTTTGTGCGGGGCTGCGCTGGGTTTTATATTTTTATTATTTTTGCATCGGGTTACCTTGCCAATGGCCACATATTTGGCCATTGGCATGCTGCCTGACACATATGCATCCTTTATTTGGAGCTGACATGGCTCCGTTGTGAATTTTGCATAAACGTACTCAGTTGTCAACTGAGTACATTTCTGCAGCTAAAACGTCTCTTACACGGGCTGGTTTCTGCTTCGTGGATCGCTAATATACCTCATTTGCATACCTTTCAGCTGCAAGTGAGGTATTTAGCATGTCCACGCCCAGTCCGTGTAAGAGATGTTTTAGCTGGTCTCTTACACGGAGTTTAGGGCTGTTCCTGGATCGCGAGGCTTGCATGGAGTGTTACACATCTCTTACACTCCGTGCAAGCCTTCATGAATCCTGCCCAGAATGTATAGATGTTTGCATGTACACTAATGCAAACCCTGTTATGCTAGTATCGAGTCTACCAGTAATGTTTATAACTATCCCTGATGCTACAACTTTGTTCTGTGACAATTTTTTGCTTTGTCCGTAGTTGTGTTGAGAGGTTGGCAGCTTGGTTAGGGGCTGTGAGAATGTTGCATAGTGCTCAAGTGTTTGTCTTATATGTTTTTTTTTTTGTTAAAGTCAAGTCATGCAGTGTATAAGCACATTCTTAATGTTATGCATTTGTCTTTTTTTTTTTTACCACTTCATCCAGAATTGTGTGAGACATTGGGGTTTAGGGGCTATGAGCATTCTACAGAATGTACTGTTGTAGTAATACATGCTAATGCAGTTACGTTTGCCTGGTATTTTCAGTCTGTTCCTCAACAAAAATGTGGGTTCACACAATACAGTCTGTTCCTCATCAAAAATGTGGGTTCACACAATGCATGTTACTGCAAAGTGTTCTACCATTTTTAATTTATAAGTACATTGTTTAAAATGCCTAATGATGTGAGGGTGTTTAGTGGCTGTGAAATGTTGCAGAAGGTGTAGATGTTTGAATGTATACTAATGCAAACCCTGTTAAACGCTAGTATTATGTATACAGGCAATGTTTAACTCACTGATGCAATGACTTGAATTCTTTGCATTGTCCATAGTTATTGTGTTGAAAGGTTGTGTGTGTGTGGTTAGGGCCTGTGACAATGTTGCACTGTTTGCCTGGAATTTTTTTTTTTTATGTGGGTCATGTAGTATATGACCACATTGTTAATGCTACACCTTTGTCTTTATTTTGTTTTCACTTCATCCAGAATTATTATGCCAAGACTTTGGGGGGGGGTGAGAATTTTGCAGAATGTACTGATGTCTTAATGCATGCTAATGCAAACACTGTTCTGCTATCTAATTTTATAGTGATGTTTTAAATTATCCTTGATGTTACACCTTGTTCTGCAGTTATTATCGGTTGTTTGAATTATGCTGAGAGGTGGAGGTTGCTGGGGCCTCCGAGAATGTGCACAATGTCCAGATGCTGCTTTTGTTTTTTTTCTTTCACAAAAATTGGGATCATACTACATATACTGCTGCAAAATCTTATCCTAGCATCATTATTAGTTTGTAAGCCCAGTATTTTAAATCCCTACTGTAATGCCCTTGTCCTGTGGTAGTTTTGCTTTATACAAACTTATGGCAATCTTTGCAACTCCCTTGTTATGCCTATATTCTGTGTTTGGCTTGTCTAGAATTGTTAAGTTGATAGGTTAGGAGAGAGTTAGGGCTGCTAGAATACTACTATGTTGCACAATCTTTAAATGATTGCTTGGTAATTTTAGTCTGTTCCTCAACAAATATGTAGGTTCATGCAATGCATGCTCCTGCAAAATCTGTTCTAGTGAATTACATTGTTTTAAGTCCCTAATATAATGCTTTTGTCTCATTTTTTTCAGTTTGTTTATTTCATCTAGTATTATTTTTTGAGACATGGGGGAGGCTGTGAGAATTCTTTAGAATGTACTGTTTTACTGCATGCTAATGCAAACCTGGCTATTCTAGTATTTTTAAGGTTCTCAAAGCAATATTTGAAACTGTTCTTTTTACACATTTCCTCCTCAATTCTTGGCTTTGTCTACTAGAATTATTGTGATGAGGTCGGGGGTAGGTGCTGGCAGAACGTTGTAGAATGTTTGCCTGATTTTTGGTCTGTTTTCGCTCACAAAATGATTGCATAGTAATATGCTGAGGGCTGAAGCTACTAGCAAAAATGGACCATGTTTCATATCCCCCACAAAATGCATGGCACATTTTCTGGCTTTATGCTTTTGTCCACAGTTCTTGTGCTGGCAGGGGGTGGGTTACGGGAATGTCTGTCTCCCGATGTTTGATTAACACTTTTACATCCCTCACAAATCAGGTTTTCTACCATCCATGATTTTACGCCTTTGTTCTACCAATGATTTTGCCTTGTTCAAGTGTGTGCCAAGAGATTGAGAGGTAGTGGGCAAGTGTATGAAAACGCTGCACATGTCATGCAGTGCCTGTCATTCATTGACACTGCATTCCTGAATTTTGGCTGGTTTGTGATAAAAGTAGGAATAGTTTATGGAAATATTTTTTTTGCTCTATGACCTTATTCTTGCCTCATAGTTTGGTGTATTCCCCTTAAAACTTGTTACTTTCCTCCTAGCCATTTGTTCTTTCAAACTTTAGTTGCCTGTTCTAGACAACTTGTAATAGCAATATTTTATGTCTTTTGGGCCATCCTCACATGTTTCAGGGAAGAAAGGGATATAATTTTGTAGAAAAAGCTGAGGGTCACCTCCAGTGTTTGGTATTTAACTTAAAACTGCAACTTGGGTCTTTCTCATTAATATTTTGCCAACTGGTCAGTCATTCTTCAGTCTTTCTACCTGCAGTGCAAGAGTGACTGATGTCAATGCAAGTAATTATGCAATATGTGTTTTGTAATGCACTTCAGTTGTGCCTATTGCCTACATTACAGTTTTTGTCTACTGGTTACAGCTACTCAGCAGTTCTTTGGCCTATGGTACAAAACTGCATAGTGTATAGCTTGTGTTTATGAACAGTGTTCAATATTAGGTTGCTCATTCTTTTGTGCCTGCAGTCATACTAACATGACTTGTTGTACCCTAATCCATTTTTCTGGTTTATATGCCTGCACTGCAGTTCTTTTGCCTACTGGTCCTTGTTTCTCTTCAATTCTGTCTACAGTGTAAAATGAAATCAACTTGATCACTTGTTGGGTATGTATTGCACCATGGATTGTGTAGCTCTTAGTGTGGCAGCTTCAGTTTTTTTTGCTTAACTGGAATGCATTTTGCAGTGGTCTTTCATATCAAGATGCAGTGCTACCTAGTTATAGCTCATACGTTTGGCGATATTTGCTTTTAATATTACTTTTTGTAGAATCAGTCTTGCAAAACAGTAGAGGATGATTGGAGAGTAAAGCACAGTAATGACTTATAGTTAGTGATTGTATTTGTAAGCTGAGGAGGGAAGTGTCAGTGTGTTAAGGAAAAGGATGCAGGCTTGTAGCTTGTGCCTAAAGTTAAGATACTTATCATTTACACTGGTTGGCTAGCTTGGAGTTTGTATTTCATGTGGAAATGGGCAGGTCATAATTGAGGGTTTACTGCAGTGGGTCCATGCAAGTAAATTTGATGGGTAACATTCCACTATTGTCACGGGAGTTGTTTCTGTGTAAACTGGAAGATAACATCCTTAGAATGTGTTTAGAATGCTAACATTTTCCATTATGCAGTCCAGGTAAGTCAAAGAAAGTTGCATAACATGTACTTGAAGTTTAGTGCTTTTTACTAACAGTATGACAAAAGGACCCAATGTCTGCATGTGTAGTAATTCTGCTTTACTTCCATTACCAGTTAGAGATGAAGCATGCATATTTATTAGGAGCAGCAAAATGAAAGCTTCAGCAGCAGAGGAATGAGGATGCAAAGAGACAGGATACTATTATGAAATTCTTCTGTGGGTTATCAGAGAGGGGAGATTCAGGAAAAAGTCTGCCTTCAGGATAACACAATGGTTCTGCATCACAGCCTGCCCACTGTGAGGCCAGCATCCTTACGATAGAAAGTGACCACTGTGTTGCGGCTGTATGACATGCTATCTCCTGTGAACCTACAGCCATTACCATGGGTGAAAGTATGTCAACAAATGCGGACTCAATCTTAGAGGTGTTACCTGGATTGCCAGAGTTTGATACAGAAGGAGCTCATACTTCGGTAGTGGCAGATGTGGCCTATGACTTGCAGGGAGTGTTAGGTATATCTTTTGAGGATCTAGGAACTTGGCCAGACTTGTTAAGGGATGAGTTTAGGGTAGCTTTCTTTCAGCATGGACCTGTGCAAGTGGTGTTGCCACAGTTCCCAGTCAATGAACAGAAAAGAAGATTTACGTCGGAGAGCTATTCCCATGAGCTGCCTAATGGGGAGAAAGCAAAACGCACTTGGTTGACATATTCAGTCTAAAAAAATGCACTGTTTTGGTTTGCATGCAAATTGTTTGGATATTCTAACCACCTTCTCAGGTCAGGTGGGGGCATAGAGAGAGATGTCCAAAGCTTTACACAGCCATGACGAAGCACCAGAGCATGCAGCATACATGTTGAAGTGGAAGGAGATGGGCAGTAGAGTAAAGAGTAGGCAGACAATGGATGATGAAAGACAAGCAGTGGTTGAAAAGGAGCTAACTTACTGATGTGGTGTGTTAGGATGTATTATAGCTGTTGTCCAATACTTGGTGGAACAGAACATGGCATTTTGTGGTACAAGGGATGCCCTGTACACCTATGGCAATGGCAATTTCTTAGGACAAGTGCAACTTTTGTTGCAGTTTGATTCTGTCATGGCTGAACATTGCATTGTAATGGATCACTATCTTGGGAAGGACATACAGAATGAAAATATCCAGCTGATTGCAAATGCTATTTTAATGACCATTGTAGGGAAGGTGAAGGATATTAGGTACTTTAAAGTGATTCTTGATTGCATGCCAGACATCAGCAGTCAAGAGCAAATGACTGTAGCAGTTAGTTATGTGGACATTTCAAGGACTGCACCCAAGTTGGAACCCTTTCTGGGATTTGCGCCTGTGAATGATACAACTGGGGCAGGACATACAGAAGCACTTCTTCAGATTGCAAAATCATCAACTGAACATTAACGACTGTCGAGGACAAGGATATGATAATGGCAGCAACATGAAGGACAAACAAGCTGGAGTGCAGGCCCAGATAAAATGGATGAATTCCAGGGCTTTTTATGTGTTATGTAATTAGTGATGGGGCACATTTGTCACTTCAGGCAGTGTTGTTCTTTGGATGTCTGCAGAATATTTACGTACTCTGTTCAGTATCAATGAGCTGATCACAGATCTTGAAATGGCACATAAATGGCACAATGAAGCCACTGTCAGAGACTTGTTGGAATGTGGGATAGACTCTGTCAGGACAGTAAGATTTCATTTAGAGATGGTTGTGGAAACATTACAAGACATAGGTTAAGCCTTATGTACAAGTGATGCTGCAACATATCAACAAGCAAGGGGACTGCACTCAGAACTTAAGTCATACCAATTCTTATATGTTATATGTTTAGTGGCTTGATATGACATGCTGACAGAGGTAAATCATGCAAACAAAGCTATGCAGAATCTATCGGTTGATATTTTTACATGTCTCAAAGTGCTGACATCAACTATGGACCTGCTGAAGAATTACAGAGAGGCATGATTTCAACATGGCATGAGTGAAGTGTCCAAGATAGCAGTAGAACTGGATGTTGGCACCACATTTCAAGAAAAGAGGCAGAGGAAAGTAGAGCGGTTCTTTGACTATGAAGGAGAAGATGAAACTGTACAGGATCCAGTGGTAAAACTATGTGTAGAGTTCTTCAATGTGTTGCTGGACACAACAATCCAATCAGTTACTGATCGGTTTGAGCAGCTTTCAGAGTTTGATAAGACCTTTCGATTTTTATCAAATATTAAAGCTTTGAGTGACATTGCAGAAGACACATTGCTCCAACACTGCAAGGCTCTGAAAGTACATCTGACTCTCAGGATAAGTGGCCACTGTGACATTGATCACTCTGACCTTGGACATGAACTAAAAAGCCTTTCTTGAATGACTGATAATGAATCATCACCATTGATTGTGTTAAATTTCCTCATTCACAACCACTTAAAAGACATCCATATAAATACTTATGTTTCACTGCACATTTATTTGACTGCACCTCTTACAATGGCTACTATAGCTCTTAACCTCTTAGCACAAAAATTCTGGACAAAGCCAAAAATAATAAGGGGACAAAGCCCCAAAAATCAGGGCAGCTTTTAAATATTGCTCTTATAAACTCAGAAAGTTGCTAGAATAAAAGGTCTTGTGTTACCATATATTTTCTAAAGGACACTAAGGCTGAATCTCAAATCCTGTCACGATTTAATTAATTCAATCCTCACTGATTTGACAAAAAAATCCAGAAAGCCACAAACTTTAAGAGAAATAGACCAAAAATATGAGGCAAAAGTCTGGACATTCTGTGAAAATCTGAACATTTGAGAGGTATGGTGGCCCATCAATGAGTCAGGAGAGTCTTTCAGGCTTATCTGTGCTCTCAGTTAAGCATGAAGTGGGACTAAGTGTATCACATGGCAGCCTCATTGAAGACTTTGTCCAGATGAAAATTCGTAAGATTCCAGAAACACTCTAAGTAGTGCTCATATTTCCTTTTCAGTAACCTTTTATAATGCTGCACGGCAGTAAATCTCAGGTAGCACCTTAGCAGGGTTTGGATAGGCTGTGTATTTACTGATTTTTTGCTTACTCCAGCAGGTAGGACCAAGTAGCACAATGAGGATGAAACTAGCAGGATGTTAGCTAAAGGCATCTAGGAGCTGCAGGAGTTGTCGTAAGGCCAGGACAGTTAGGATCAGCAGTACTCATCAAGAGCGGCAGGACTTGTCATGATGCTAGGACACTTGGGAGCTGCAGGACTCATTGGGAGCAGCATGACTCATCATAAGGACAGAACAACTGGGAACAGCAGGACTCATCATGAGGCTAAGACAGAAGCACAGAAAGAACAGGTGAAAGTGGCAGCAATCGGAAAAGCTGAGAAGCTAACTGTACATTGAAGATGAATGACACTCTGGTGGTATTGACTTCACCTGTTTCTCTCTGGGTTTGAGTCTGCCTGTGTCAGACTCAATAATCCCCATTGCTCTCTTGTGCTTGAGTTTGAGTCTGCCTCGGGCTCAGTAATTTCCATGACACTCTCTTGTGTGTTTCTTTGGATTTGAGTCTGCCTAACTCAGGCTCAGCAATGCCATGACTTTCCCTTGTATGTCTTGTGAGTCTGTAGTCTTTTCTATGTCATTCCATAGCTGTCTTGTGTACCTCTACAGTGTGACTGCTCCACATGTGAGTAACTGTCTGTCTTGTGTGATGGGGTCGGTTTATCTAATCCTACTTGTTTCAGTCTTGCCCTATTGCTGTCATTGTCTTGTGTTTGTGGGACTGGTGTCTCAGCTCTGTTTTGTGACAGTGCTGCCTTAGTCTTGTGTGGGTTTCTGTTCAGTCTTGCAATAGTTTTGTCCTGGTCTTGTCTCTGTACTGTACTGTGGGGGTAGGTGCCTCTGTCCTGTGTGTCTGAGTCTGTGTGGGTGTTAATGTTCAGTCTTGCTGTAGTGCTGTCTTTATCATGTGTGGGTGTCTGTCCTGTGTGAAGGAGTCTGTGTGGGTGTCTTTGTGTGGGAGTCAGTGTGGATGTCTTTGTGTGGGAGTCAGTGTAGGTATCTTTGTGTACCTTGGTGGGACTGGTTACCTTGATGCAATACAGAGGCTTGTTGCAATGTAACAAACATTGCTACTAAATGCCAGTCATAGCTCTCAATCTCATGGTTCAAAAAATCTGGACAAAGCCACAGAAAATGGGGGTACATTCCCAAAGATCAGGACAAATTTTATCGCTTTTATAAACTTAAAAAGCTACTTGAATAAAAGGTGTTACCATGCATTTTCTGAAGGATATGAAATCAAACTCAAATACCTGTCATTATTTAGTGAATTCACTTCTCAATGATTTGCCACAAGAAATCCAAAAAACTACGAATTTTGAGGAACAGACCAAAAATGAGTCACATCTGGACATTCTATGAAAATCTGGGCAGTTGAGGAATATGCAGTCAGTGTGTGTGCACCATTGAGTGGCTAACTTGCTGTGGTACAAGGGTTTCATAATGTAACATTGGTACTAAATGCCAGTCAGTATGTGCGTGCACCTGTGAGTTGCTACCTTGCTGGGGTACAGGGGGTTGTCATAATATAACATTGGTACTAAATGCCAGTCAGTGTGTGCGTGCACTTGTGAGTGGCTACCTTGCTGTGGTACAGGGGGTTGTCATAATATAACATTGGGACTAAATGCCAGTCAGTGTCTGCACCTCTGAGTGGCTAACTTGAGGTGGAACAGGAGTCTGTCATAATGTAACATTGGTACTAAATGTCAGTCAGTGTCTGCATGCACCTGTGAGTGGCAACCTTGCTGGGGTACATGGGTTTGTCAAAATGTAACATTAGTACTAAATGCCAGTCAGTGTGTGTGCACCTGGGAGTAACTACCTTGTTGTGGTACAGGGGTTTGTTGTAATGTAACACTGGTACTAAATGTCATTGTATACCTTGGCACATTGATTCTTAATGATCTGAATGTAGTAACACTATAGTGGTCATTAAATGATGCTGGATGAGCTTGACAGGGAAGGGGGTGCAATGACAATGTGGTCACACTTCATATTGTCCTGAATAGGGCCCTCAACATGAACATTTCTGGGGTACCCAAAATGCTAGCACTGGCCCTGCATGTTTAACAGACATGAATGGAGTACAGAATTGTGTCTTGTAAGGGCTCCAGTGGATGGCTGCAGTTGCCTATTAGCATAAAAACAGCAGGACAGTAGCATGTTTGCATTGTACAATAGTACAAATGTGTAACATGTATTTGTCATGCACAGGTATATGCACATAGTAGTAGCCTCTTTGGGACCTCCACATATTGAAACAATGTTGTTAGGGCACCATTCGTCCATAAAACTGCACTGTGCACACTAAGAGGGTATGTTGCTCTCACGACAATGAAGAGGCCACCTATAGGTCACACCTGAGTGACGACCACAAGTCTATTGAATTATAGTACTGCACCCTTTCTGGAAGTGGCTTTAATTGTCACATGGGTGTAATCAGATGCAACAAGGACACATGAGAAACTGGCTATGGCTTAGAACAATTCCATGATAGCATGCCATCCATGTGGGTTTGAAGGGAAGCAGAATAATTCATCCAACTTGCTGCACATGACTGCCTGGAACTGGCTTAGTCTGTGACTAACTAGAGGCCAGTCTGCCTAGGCTAAGGTGCAACTTTGTTTGTACTGGGACTGGGTTAGCCCACAGGCTAAATGAAGATATATGTGGTGAATGCATCCCATACACAGCCTGCACAAGCTCTGTGTTTGATCTGTATCTGTCTATCATTTCTTAATTAGAGGGGTAACTTAACTGAAGCCTGTCTCACCACTATGCTGGTTGTCTGTGAATATTAGGATACAGTTGCAGGTCATCCTCTGATATTGCTTACAGTACCCTGGCCTCTTGTAGTGCCTTTTCAGCATAATTCATTATTGCAGGTTTTTTTCTCTGAAATTCACAGGTAAATATTGCAAAATCATAAGTCCTCTGCAGAATGCATGCCATAATGTATTGCTGTATTCCTCCAAAACGTGTCTTTTTTGTTTTTTATTGTCATTGAGCATGCAAGTGGTGTTTTGGAATCAGACACACATGCACAGAATCTGCAAATAGCTTATACTACCTTCATTTGCATATGCACATGAGATTTGGTTATTCTTGGAATCACAACCATACCAAGTTTACCAAAGTCCTATTTTGACACACTGTGCTGAATGCAGCATTCTTTTGGTATCTGCGGATAAGTGTTAAGGTTCTTAATAACAGATTAGGAAAAAATTGTTATGAGAGAACATACAACAGCAAAGTTATAGAAAGAAAGAAAGAAAGAAAGAAAGAAAGAAAGAAAGGAGGCACAATTTCACATAAAATGCCTGCTATGTAGCTGGATATAAGTGAAAGAAACAAATACTAAAAACACTGAAGGTGATATTAAACAGAAAAGATGTAAAAGACAGAATGAGGAGTTTAAGGCCAAGAACATTAGATAACACCATATTGGTAGTTATAAGACAGAGTGGGCCATAAGGAGTGCGTGAAAATACTGTTTTGAAGTGGAGAGAACTACGCAATAGAAGCTTTTGCACTCCGAGTAATCTGGAAACGATGAATGTCAAACAATACTGCAAAGCACATTATTAGACTGTTTGTCTTAAGATGGCAAATGTTCTTAATGGCCTTCTGACATTTTGGGATAAAACTCTGACTGCGCCCCAGTCTATGACTAGAGGCATGGACACTGAATGGACTGGAATGAGGAGGATGGGACTGAGTGGCTCATGCCATACTGTCCATGCTGGTGGCAGGGTGAATGTTCAGCTGACTGCACTGGTGACACTTGCAGGAGTGCAGGTGAGTTGCGTGGTACATTACTGAAAGCCATGTATTGCTTAGGAAGGAGACTCAGCATATAAGATGGCATACTCACATCCCCCTGAAGATATTCCATTGTGTAGCACACAAGGTGCTGGAGGGTCAGCACAGTCCACATTACTTGCATAATGTCCCACTCATTAGTATCTGATTCATATCCCATAAGGAAAACAAATGGGCTGATAATGTTGACTGGTCAAGAAAAGCATGGGCCAGAGGGCCCTGACCCAGACCAGTGAAGTCTGATTCTGGCCATAATAGAGAAACAGATAGGTCAGATAAGTATGGAACTGGAAATGATTGCCATGATTCTGCAGCTATCTAGAGAAAATCTTATTTGGTACAGGCAACAAGGAGACAGAGATTAGAGTTCAGATTTTCTGTAAGGACAGTTGAAGTTTTGGAAATAAGATTAATAATCAAAGGTTTTCACACAGAACTAAACATGTCAAAAGTATGAGAAACACTGAAATATGTGTTGGACAGATGGAATGACACATTCTGCATGCATTTAGGAATGTTGTATATAGGCCATTAGCGTTAGACTTATTAAAGAAGGAATGGGTCTGTAAAGATTATACTCTTTAGTAAGATAAGTTGTATTGTGTGAGTTAGGGAAGCATTAAACAAACTGAATTTGAGGAAAGCAGAGAGAGTCTGGAGATAAGTAAGGAAATTAGGAAAGGAAAGGCACGTGTTTTAAAAACATCTTGCAGTAACAGCAAGGTCAGTAAAATATTCTCCATCTATAAAGGTCGCAATAAAGTATCTGCCATAAGCCATCATCTGGTGAAGAATCCAAAGTGATAAACATCCTCCAAACAAGCAATATAATAAAATCGACAAGGTATGGTAAATGCATGGAGAGATATAACTAGATTTCAGTACACATGCAGATGAAATAGTTCAAATAATTGAGATCAGCAGAATCACAAGACATGAATGTTGTGTTACACCTATGAAAAAGACATGTATGCAGCAGTTACAGTGTGTGCGAAATGTAAACTTCACAAGAGTATGCATCAGCTGACAAAAGCTGTTGTCACATTACACTTGCCAACTGTACAGTACTAATAAAAAGTCATGGAGGTTGTCATAATTATTGGTGCCCTGCATGCCTATCAGCATAACTGCAATATGGATGACTCTTACTATTAAAAGGCACCATCACAGAACATAATTATAACCATTTAATGCTTTACAGATCTCATGTCTGGTCACAAACTGAGATGAAGCCTTTTGTGTGCACGAGGGTGCATGCATGCAAACACCCACACATGCACACACAACATGCATGTGGTGGTGTCTCAGCTTGAAATATCTCAGTGGAAAATAGTTCCAATCAGATGTCACATGTCTCATCCGCTGCACTTCATTGTGTATCGATGAGCAACCGCTTTGCATGATTAATGGCAGGGTACACTAATATAAGTGCTTTTCAGAGAAGGGTTCCCAGCGGGAGTGGGTGTACATCAGGGTTCAGCTCTGAGCCCACTACTGTTCATACTGGTGATGGACTACATTTACAAACAGGTTGGAGGGGACAGATCACCAAAGCTGCTGTGTGCAGATGGTGTGGCAGTACAGGCAGAATCTGAGCTAGAACTTCAGCAAAGGATAGAAGAATGGAATGAAAATCTGAAGGCACATGGGATGAAACTAAGCACAGATAAGATGGTGGTAATGGCAGCAAACTGAGCAAATCAGAAGAAGCTGAAAATAGAAATAGAAGGGAAGATAATGGAACAGGTAAACAGCTTCAAGTATCTGGGAGGGGTGGTTGAGGAGAAGGGTAGTCTAAATGAAGAGGTCAAAGCTAGAATCAGAGGGGCTGCAGCCAACTGGCATAGAGTATCAGGTGTAGTCTATGACAGAAGAATGCCAAAGAAGCTGAAAAGTAAGGTGTACAAGAAAGTGGTGCGACCAGTACTACTGTATGGTACAGAAACCTGGGCAGTAAAGGCAGAACAGTTGAAGAAGCTTGAGGTGATGGAAATGTAGTGCCTGAGAAAGGTGGTAGGATGCACACTGTGGGTCAGATGAAGAAATGAGGACATAAGAGCAGACACCAAAGTAGCTCCAATTGCAGAAGAGATCAAAGAGAACAGATTATGGTAGTTTGGACATGTGTGGAAAGGCAGAAGACAATTTGTTGAGGAAGATTTGGGACAGACTGGAAGAAGGTAAGAGGAAGTGAGGACATCCAGCAAAGAGGTGGATGGATTGTGTGAAAGAAGATCTGTGACAGTCAGGCATGAGTGTTGAAGAAGGCAGCAGTGTGGCACTGAATCAAGAGAGTTGGCGACAATTAACACGATACCCCGACCCCATGTAGAAAAAAATGGGGAAAAAGGGGGCTGATGATGACTAATATAGGTGCATATTATTATATTTTCACTTTAAAGTATGAAACATGGCAGTCCTGTATCCCTGTGTATGCTCATAAGATATGGGGTAATACATTGGATCCCTTTACAGATGTCTACTGTAGAATTACAGTTCACCTCTGCAGGTGTGGTCTAGGCTGCTCATGCCCAATGTTTACCGCAGCGACCCAGGCATGTGCATGGCATTAAGTATAACCATTTTTTTTTTTTTATGTTTTCTTGTCATGCAAACTGAGCAATTTAGAAACAATAAAGTGCTAAGCCCTAATTAGCATAATCATTGTGCCCAGTTGGGTGAATTTGCATGACATAAGCATGACAGTAGACAGAAAACCCTATCACGCTACGGAAGAAAACTGTAGAGCACGGAATTTAAAACTTGCAAAAGGTGAATTTCAGAAGAACTGGCCCTACCCCTAACTGATGTCGAAGGATTTGCATCCTCTGATAATAAAAGCAGGGATGAGCTGTCCCATTGAGGGAGTACAGAGAGTGTGTTCGACACAGAATGTGACCACAGCTTATATGATTACCAGTGAGTCCTTTTTTCTGGTATAGTACTTTCACTGCTGCAGTTCTAGTTAATAACTCAGCAGTAAACATTTTTGTCCCTCTAAGGGTGTTCAGTCTTTTGAAGTCCTCTTAGTGCTTATTAAAACTAATTTATTAGGAAAGAGGGCCCAATGGATTTCTTTTTTGTGTATTTTAAACAGTTTTTACTAGTGTGCACATATAGCGGTAAGAAATTTTATGTATTCACAATATGCATACATATTTCACTTCACTGGTGGCTGTTTCAACTTCTCAGGAAGAAGAATCTTATCAGCTCCTCATCTGACTGCAAAGGATTGAGAGCAGGGCTCAGGCAGCTCAGCTTGGTCCACTCATAATTCAACAATCTCCATGCCTTACTTCAGGAAATCATAATATGTAAGGTTATCAAAAGCATGTGTCTAATGCTTCTCTGTGACACATGCATAAGTGCATTATGCTTCCTTATATTTCAAGTGTATTGCTTGTCATACCTCAATTCATGTTCTACATCAGAATTTGCATACTTCATTCTTAGCTCTTCTCTCCCAAGAATTGAGTATTTGGTCTATCTTTATTCTGTGCCTCCTGACATTCTTTTCAGCCATCTTAGACTCACCCAAATTCAGGTCAATGGCAGGGTAAACAGATGCTCTCTTTCTTTACAAGCAATCTGACTAGCAGAAATTCTTTGATTTTGCAGTTTTCTACTGATTTTTCTTTTGCTTAAGTGCCCTAGTTTTATGTATTGTGTAAACGGTACTGATAGAGTTGCAGATTTATTATCATAACTATAAGCTAGTCACCTCCAGTTGTGTAGTGGTATAAAACCCTAACCACAACCCAAGTGATTGATTTTAGTTAGTGGATCTGGTGACTTTTGGTGCTGAGGCTTGGGAGGAGAGGGATGACAAGGCTTATCTTGTGCACCTCTCTTTCAGCAGATGGGTGGACATGCTATCCATGATCCATTCCATGATGATTACTTCATTTAATGACGTAACCATTAAATGTGGAGGCCCATTACACATCTATCACATGGACATTTTAAGCATTCACTGGGTACAGTTGGGCTTAAAAAAATCAAGTATTCTAACTCATGGATGACTGCTATCACTCCAAGTCTGCCTGACTTATTTGCCAAGGAAGAAATGCATATTAGAGATCTGAGCTCAGAGAACAAATAGGTTCATTGGTCAACCAGGAGCAATCAGCTCTATATCACAAAAAGTGCTGGAGAAAAAAATTAATAATTAATTCATGACTAATGAAAGTAGTGTTTATACAATACCACTCAGCAAAACAAATGCATAGCCTATAAATAATACTGTAATTGAAACTAAACAGATGTACTTTATTTACTGCAAGGCATAATTAATATGAAATATCAATGAGCAATGTCATGAGCAAGAATCTAAAATATCAGTGTAGTATATCCCAGTCTTCTAATACCAAACCATGACATTCTCCCCACCCCTAAGATGTCATCATTCCATGGGCATGATTTGCTGAATTCACTACCTCATAATGGCAATGTCTTGAACTGAAAGGATTCTCTTAATGCCAGGACCACCTAAAGAGTCTTTGCTATATGCTGTGTTAATTCATCTTCTCACCTATTCCAGGTATAACCCCTAACCTACTTGAGGACTTGGTGAAGCTGCAGTTTGGACAAATTCCCCAGAGTAGTAACTCAGTCCGTACATTAAAAGTTTTGTCACCGACAGTGAGCATACCTGCAATACCTGGGCTAACACACAGGTCGTGTTGCACAGACATCATACTCTCAAGTATAAGGAGTCCACCTCTAAGACTAGAAGCTCACCAGGTGGGCAGACTGGTGAATGCAGAAGTGATGACTAACACAGTTGTTATGCCTGCATTTGCCCTATCCAAGAAGAATAGCTGACCAGGGATCTATTTTCAACTTCTACTCTGTGTGTGCTCTTTCCAAAGCAATCCAGGGAATGTCTTCCACCAGATACATCTGAACATGCCTCCAGTCCCAGGCCGTTTCACTGACTTCCAACATCTGGAGTGCAGTTTCACCTGTATACAGAGCTAGATATTGTAGGTAGTTTATCTTGACATTAGATATTGCCTTCAGTACTAAGTCTCATACATGGGTAGAAGTGCTGCTTCACCATTACTTCCCACTGAATTTAATGTGATTCTCTCTTAATTCAGCTGTGAGTGTTGGCAAATCTCCCCAATGTACAATGCTGAATTAATCTGCCACATCTAGCTAGATTCCCATTTTGGATTTATGCACAGGGCTTCAGCAGTCCCAATTCACCAATATTAAATGATAACTGGCAGATATGTATCTATTGGGCATGGGCATGGAGTCATTGCTTAGAGTTGAGTGTTACTCCAATCCCAAGCCCCCCTGGCCTTTAGCTCCATGTCTCATAGATAAAAAAAAAAAAAAATCTGAAAACTAATTGGCAGGATCAGTCTCATTCTTTACAACAATAAATATGGCAGCTGTTCCACATTGTTTGCTTTTCAGACAAATAGTATAATTTTTCTCTTTCTTTCAGGGTAGAGTAAGCAACACAAATGGGCCCCATATCTCAGCGTAAGAAATCTACTTTGTCATAGGCAGTGTCAGTCTCACTGTTTGGAACAAAAAATGTTTTAAAATGGCAAATGTACCACACCGAGTGTTTTTCATAGGTTCATAGGTGTGTACTAAGCTAAATGATCCCTAGCCATGCATCCCAAATCTCTGACAAGTTCTAGTACCCTTCATAAGTGTAAGCAGGGGCTTGGGAGATGAAACATTTATAAGCACGGGCCTGTGTCCATTACTGACATAGGTGTGAATCCAAGGATGAATTTCTTGGTCGCCATTCAACTGTCCAATTTACACTTGAATTGTGTTAAGGAGGAACTCTGCTTTGTATGAATGGGGAGCCTGCTCCAGAGAAGGATTAGCATCTGGTATACATATCTGTCACTCCAGCAGGTCTAATTTATATTAAGCTTAAATCATTAAAATGGGTATCCTGTTTTTTTTTTTTTTTCAGATATGTAGGAGGTCCATCTGAGTGGTATCTGATAATGTCTAGCATGCTCGGCATAGCTCTCTAGTCAACAGCCTGTGGGGAGACAAAATAAAGAAATAGGGTTTTGAGGCAGTCTACATAGGACATATTACTTATGCCCTATATTGTTTCAGTGAGGAACTTCTGTGGACATTCCAGTTTTTGGATGTGCATGGTTAGGTATATACCAAAGGGAGGATTGTACTCAATGACAGATCTTATGAATGCTGTATACAGTGGAACAATGATCTCCCTGGACCCAGATGCCAAACCTCTGTTTATAAGTTGAACAACATAGAATTATTTCTTCACTCCTGCAGTCATCTGATGGTCAAAGTCTAGATTACTGTCTATGTGTATCCTCAAGTCCCTAATTACTTGGTCAAATCTTAGGGGTATGCTGTCAATATGAGAGTTACTAGGGATGGATGGCTATCCAAAGGATATTATTTTGCATTTCTTTGCTTTTTTGTTTTAGTCCATGGCTCTGACAAAAGTAATTTGTTTGTGTCAGCCCTTCCTGAAGAACATTAGTGCTGGTGGGGGATTCCATGACTGCTCTAATTTGCAATCATCCGTAAATTTGGCAAGCCAGAGGCCCTTGACATTGGCCTTGACTTTAGTGATATAAATGCAAAAAAGAACCACCAGAACTGATCCCAGAGTAACTCCACTTGTGATTAGCCTGTTCCTAATGGTGGACTCCCCATTTCTAACTTCCTTGGTCCTGTTTATGAGCCCTCTGTTTATCCACAAGGTGACACAAGGGTTTATAGCTGACCTTTTGAGTTTATCAACAATACACGAATGGGGTGTTGGGTCAAGTGCCTTGGTCAGGTCAAGGTAGGCAGTGTGACATTCCCAATCTGGGCCAGTAATCAGGGAGCCTGAATCCTCACCACTAGCACTGGTGAGGGATGTTCACTTGGAACAAAAATGAATACACACAGTATTTCCAGAAGCAGCCATCTGCATCAAGCACAATTTCCCTTAAAAGCACACAGGAAACACACTCAGTCTGAGGTCTGGATTTCTCTATTTGTCTCCTTCGGCTCCCCAATAAGACTTCCCACTGGCACGGCTATAGAGTTGAGACCTCAGCTGAGTGTCCAAGCCAAGTTCTCCATCCTGTCTGTGACACCAGTGCTTCGTGCCCCTGCTCCAAGCAGCTGACACACACTATTTGAGATTTGATTCACACACACACCCATGGGAAAGGCTGGTCCCTTCCTGCACAGACTGTAAGGTAGTTACGCTGCCACCAGACATTCCAAAGCCAGCTAATCTAAGGCTCTTCAAAGGGTACCCAATTATACTAAGTGAAATTAATATTAATACAAATAATAATATTGACCAAAGAACAAGGCTTTCAGCAATGGCATCAGTGTCACCAAGCAAATGTAAGTACTCTCAAAGGTTAAAATATTCTATAAAGGACCAGCCACGATGAAAAGTTTAAATATATTTAATAATAAATAATAAAGGAACATGAAAATACTAAATATCTATTTACAATAAACACCATAGTTTCAGTCACAGAAAATATTAAAATAACACAGATGAATAGATTCACACAGATACAGAAAAACAGTACTTAACTAATCTCCCTATATTTTCCTGACTGATCTAAAGAATTACTATTCCCCGGTCACTTATTAGAGCAAAGCAAGATGAAATAAATGGGGGGGGGGCTTCTCTGTTAGATTAGAAAAACAGAATGCAATGAGACTTCAGTCTCACCTAGTATTAAAATATCATGTTTAGTGATGGATTACAGAATGACATCACATACATTTGATCATCTGACTTCTGGCTCTCATGCTACCCCCATGTCTAGAAGCTATCAGGATTTAGCACATATGTGTCAATAATTCACAGACAGAGAGGCTTGCTAAGATCTGCTACAACTCCTGGAAGTCATAAAACAATTTCAAACCTCCACCCTTCAAAAGTAGCAATTTGTTCACCCCAAACACAATGCAGAGAGCTTCCTAGTACAAACTTTTTGTTTCTGGCTGCATTGAGAACTGTAAGATACAATCTTTATGGGTAAGTCAGGTAATTTAATTTCAAACTATTTTCAAAGTTAGGTGGGTTAAGATTAAACTTTTTTCTTCCGGTATCCTCTGTTAAAATATATACCTTTAACCAGTTACAATAATACATTTATATTTCTATTTTTTCTGTCCAGCAGGGCACACTATTGGTACATTTTTAACACAAGCAGCTTTATAAATGTATTTGTCAACACAAACATCTATACAAAACAGTTTGACGTACAAATGACATATAATTCTTTACAAAATTCCAGCTAGCTGTGCTGGCATATGTTACACTGCCCTACTTCTCCTGGCATAGCTGGCAATAACCTCACATCATCACAGGTAGTATGAACTGTTTTGCCCTCATCTATGCTTTGCTGACCTTCTCAAAGAAGTCCACCAAGTTGATTAGGCATGAACTGCCCTTGCCAAAACCAAGCTAGGTTGGGCCCAGTGTTTGGACATTTCCTATGTTACTGCTGAGCATTTCCATGATAATTGTTTCCATAGCTTTGCATATTAGACTAGTGAGTCTTCTGGATCAGTAGTATTTTCCAGGGTCTGCAGATGGCCCACCTTTGTGCAGAGGGATGACATTTTTTCCGGTGATAATGTATAATCTTTCCTTTCTTTTATGGGACAGAAAATAATACAGTTAAAACCTTTATGAAAAGTAAAAATGTTAATTTGCATTACTGCCTTCTTCACCTTGCTATAACACAAAAGTCAAGTGGGATTTAATATCACAGATCACCTAGAATTGCTAGGTATTCGTTCCATGTATACTAAATAATATTAAATGCTCATCAAAGGCTGAGCTTAAAATGTTCTCATTTTAATTTCAGACAGTCTAAGCAGACAGATTGTAATGATACTTGTCAAGTGCATTATATATAGAAACAGTGGAATGGCACATTTTATGGTTATTACATTCTCTTATATATGAATAGTATGTCATCATATTTGACTGCATTCTCTAGCATATTTTGCATATGATCCTGAAAGGCTAAATCAACTGACATTCATCTTGACACTGATGGAAAATTATCACTTAGCCAGAGTCAGATGTGAGAGCTCACTGAAATCTTTTCCTTATTTTACTAGATTACTTGCCTAATTAAGGTCAAAACTCCCCAAATGTATTCTTAATTTGTTTCATACTAGCAGACCAGATGAATGTATTTCCTCATAGTATTTTCTGGCAGACTGAAAGCAATATTCGTTATATCTACCATATGCCTCAAAGTTCCATCAAAGTTACAAATGTATTTGATATGTTACATCTTACCTGCTGGAGTCTGAGAGCTTGAGTTAATACTGTTGGAATATAAGAAGTCTGATGAGGAAGACTTACATTCAGTATTCTCCATTTTGTCATACTCTGTTTTTCTTAAACAGAGGAATAATTGTTTAAGGACAAATCACCTTTAAATACACAAAACTTTGTTGAAGATCAGGTGAGACTGTTAGTATATGGACAATTAATTTTGATTCAGTCATCCTTATAATTAATTTGTTTACCTCTGACATTATCAGAAAAAAAAACACGTAATAATCTTTTAATCACAAGTGAATGATTTTTTTCCAGGCTGAGGGAAAAAAATATTTTAAAAATAGTGCTATTATTTTGCTTTTTTTTAGAGTGCAAATGCTACTTGTAAGGTTTAGGTCTTGCAGGAAGAAATGAACTGCAGAGCCTCTATAAAAATCCATATCTGTGCATAAATGAGTAAGCACTCTGCACATAGTTTATTAGACTGTCCTACACTTAATTATTCTACTCCTTCCAAACCGGTAGTCTGCTCACCCTGAAAAAATGCAACTCATTAGTTTCCAGTACAGTGACGTGAATCAGTAATCTAATAAAATAATTTATATTTTGCTGATTAAGACTACTCAGTGTAATTTAATTAGTGTAATTCAATTTTAGAAGCAGCATGTTATAAATGCCCGTAGAGAGCTTAGTAAGGACATAGATTAACTGATTGCATCCTTAAGCAGGATACACATATTAAGGCTATGATAGTCTTTAAGTGTGGAAATCGTTAAAAGTATTTTGCTGAGTGTAGCTTTCATGTTCATATTTGACATTTCTGAAGTGGTCCTGCTACTTAAAGTACTTAGTTGAAAATGTATTCTTTTTGAAATGAAAGATCAAACACTGTAATCAGCTGTAGAAACTTCTAGGTCATAATGTTATATGTTTTGCCTTTTCTTGCCAAAATGTGATAGATGCTTTCGGTATTGAAGGAACATTGCTACCAAAAACCTTCGTGTGTTAATGTAGTAAAGTCTCAACTATCCTAAATTTGAGACATGTTTATTTTTTTCAGTTTAAGGGATTAAATCATTGAGGTGGTTAACAAAATTGCATATAAAAATGCAAATGCCCATAAGCACTGTATTTGTGTAGGTGACATATATGAAACAAGAACCATAATTTTTACAGTCTGTCTTATACAGCAATTTAAATAAGTAGCTTTGATCATACAGAATTGTATTTTTGCTTGTCATTTTCTTAGTAGCTGGAAAAGATTATGTTACTATCTTTCATTTGTCAACACCCATCCCATAAGGCATTACACCTATTTCAAATATCAACAAAAAAAAAATCAATGCTACATGCCATCCAAAAACTATCCTATCATACACCACAGGTAAGGAACCTAAGAAGTAGTTACCACTGCCTGCCTGGTTAATCTTACATGTAGACTCCTTTGACTAGTATAGCAATCATTCGAAACATCACTATGCCATGCCACAGAAAAAGCAAGACTGTTTAGTTAACGCACACCTCATAGGTTCATAGGATAGGTTTGAACATAAAAACATTATTCTCTGTGGCAATCTGTAAACAATCATGTTACTGATTGTTTTTACTGTGTGACCTTTCTACTCATTGTTTTAGTTTGTTGGTTGGGATATTTTGCAGACACCCTAATGGTTAGGGATATCAGCTGGGTACGACAACCCTGTGTTTCTAAAGGTTAGCCAAACATTCCACTTATACTGTGCTGATGATGCCATAAGAAGGCTGAAACACATACGTCCACAGCTAGTGTGGTTTGGCCTTCTTGGCCTGAATTTGTCCATAAATAGACTTAAAAAGGAAAAAATCATGGACATTCAGAATTGCTGTATAGAGTAATACAAGAGGTTTAATGAATCACAGAGTGGAAAATCTAGTCTTGTTAGATTTTTCTTTTATTTTTTATTGATTGTTTTTCTCTGTGTGACCTTTTTACTCATTTTTTAGTTTGTTGGTTGGGATAGTTTGCAGACACCCTAATGGTTATAGATATCAGCTGAGTACAGCAACCCTGTGTTTTAAAAGGTTAGCCAAACATTCCACTTATGCTGTGCTGATGATGCTATCAGAAGCTGAAACATGCATGTCTATAGCTAGCAGGGTTTGGCTTTATTGGCCTGAATTTCTCCATAAATAGACTTAAAAAGAAAAAAAGTAAGGGATATTCAGAAGTGCCATATAGCTGAAACACCTGATGTCCTTAAAGGGTTGTTTTCATATATCCCACGCTGCCTCTAAGACAAGAGGTTTAAGGAATCACACAGTGGGCAGTCTAGCCTTACTAGATTTTTCTTTTTTTTTTCTGTGTAATCTTTTTACCTCTTGTTTTAGGTTGTTGGTCGGGATATTTTGCAGACACCTTAATGGTTATGGATATCAGCTGGGTATGACAACCCTGTGTTTCTAAAGGTTAGCCAAGCATTCCACTTATGCTGTGCTGATGATGCCGTCAGAAGGCTGAAACATGGATGTCCACAGCTAGTGGGGTTTGGCTTTATTGGCCTGAATTTTTCCATAAATACACTTAAAAAGGAAAAAGTCATAGGCATTCAGAATTGCCTTGTAGCTGAAACACCTGATAGAGTTATTTGCATATATCCCATGTTGCCGCTAATACAAGAGGTTTAAGGAATCACACAGTAGAAAGTCTAGACTTGCTAGATTTTTTTGGTTTTTACTAATTCTTTTTTGTGTGTGACCTTTTTACTCATTGTTTGTAAATATGAATTTATGTCAAACTCTTTTTTAGAGTCAAAATATCTAATGTATACTGATTTACCCTCCATCTATTACTTCACTTACCTTCTTAAAGAAGTCAGTCGGGTTAAGTTGGCAATATCTGCCCTTTAAAACTTCTTATTTATTAATTAATTAGCATATCTGTTGATGCCCCTCTTTTCCACAAGGAAATCATTGTTGCTGTCCTCCATCCATCCAGCATTATTCCAGTTTGTAGGTTGATATTACACAGAATCTGTAAAAAGTAAGCTTTGATTAGCCATGTATGTGATTTGATCCCACAGACAGAGACTTCAGGACTTTTTCTTCAGAAATTTAATATGGGAGATGTAGATATGAGTAAGATATGCACTAGGTGGATTGGGCACTCTAACTTGGCCATAGATGTAAGTGTGCATGCGAGTATGTGGTATGGAAGAATAGCTGTGTCAAAGCTAGCATCCCAGCAGTGTGAACTCTAGCTCTAGTTGATTATCACTGGTGAAGTGATATCAAACCCCATGTGTTAAATGGGAAAAGGGGTTGTGGATGGATGGATGGATGGATGGATGGATGGATGGACATGTGAGTATATGATCTTGGAATATTGGAGGGGAGGGGGCTTAACTTTATGCTAAATTTGTCTGTTAGCTGATTGGCTATGTCCTTTGGATCTGAGAATGTGATACTCTTTTCTATTTGCTCTATGCTGTTGTGGGCATTTTGTTTCTGAGATTTCTAACACCATTAAAGGAGATTTTATAGTTATGCTTTGCCATGGTGGCTAGTTTTTCCTCATATGTGGCTTTGGTAGATTTCATCAGTGTCTGAATTTCCTTGTTAAATTTAATAAGATCATTACTGGAATCTTGAAACTTAAATGTATTTTTCTATGCAGTGGGTGCTTTCTATTGTAATAGAGCCTGTTTCTCTTAGGGATCCACCGCAGGAGTTTATTTTTAAATTTAGCATAGAATTTACTTCTGTGTGCGACAAATATGTATATGCAGCTATTTCCACATGCATAGAATTTGGCAGTAAAGAATTCCACATAAGCAGTGGGTTCATTAAGATTGATTGTTGATTTAATCAGATCATCAATCAGTTTTAATAGATTATCCTTGGCATAATCTCTAAATACCAAGGTAATAGAAGATGTGTTTGGCTTTAGTCTTATAGACATTGTGACTGATCTGTGGTCCAATTTAACAACAGAGAAAGCTATAATTGGTAAGGAGCAATGTTGGCCCATATCCTTAAGGATCAAGTCCAGGACTTTTCCCTCCTTGGTTGGAGGTACAGACTAACTAGTTCAGATATTTTTCATTGATGAAGTCCAGAAGTTTCTGCCCATACATGTTTGAAGATGTATACATCCCCCAGTTAAAGGACAGATAGCTGAAGTTACCTAGGAGAATGTTTTTTGGCTTATAGCATAGGGACTCAATACTGGTTAATTAGGAAGCATGGTCTCAGCTAGACATAGAGGAGATCGTATAGACAGCTGAGATATAATAAAGGGTTTTAAGTTGGGCATGGTCAAGTTCCAGGTTGTTACCTTATCTAATGAGACTGGAGGCATTTTTTTAAGAATAAGAAGATTCCACTGCCTTTAGTTCCTTCATGTAATGCTGTGAACCTGAATATGAGGTAAGCATTGAAACCCTGCAGTGATGGCATGTTCTCTATGGTGTTGAACCAGGTGTCTGTGACGATGCATATATCAGTGTTTCCAAGATAAGTAGTGCTTGTATCAAGTGGAGTTTTTTATTAAGGTTCCAGGCATTTACTGACAATACATTTATGTTATCCAGATTATGTTTTA
Source organism: Protopterus annectens (assembly GCF_019279795.1). Lineage (NCBI taxonomy): Eukaryota > Metazoa > Chordata > Ceratodontiformes > Protopteridae > Protopterus > Protopterus annectens. The sequence continues at coordinate 190,652,303 of NC_056729.1, read as the reverse complement.
TTATGCTGGAAGCATTAGAAGACTGCTAATATCCTAAATTGGCACTATGGAATCAAGCCATTATAAAAAAAGGCTTGGGTAATAGTTACAGGCCATCCCTGGTAAAGCAGTTAGGGCTGTCTACCTTCTCCTCCCAGGCAAATATGTATTGCATCCTTCTGACGACACCAAAAGCTAAGCCAGTAGTTGAATTGCAGCTTCATTCTTGGTAACGGTAGAATGCTGCTCAATGCTAGGTTCATACCATCCTGAGACGGATATTCCAACAGCTCCTTCATGGCTCTCTTCATATAGTCCAGAGAGATTGATCTCAAGTCATATATACCCACATCTACTATGACTGTGTCATATGCGTACTAGTGATGCAAGGATTTGAGTGCGTGTGTTACGTGATAATTCCAGTCATCTGATAGACAACTGTCTGAGATCTTCTCCTTGCAAAACCTGGTTATTGGTGAATCTGTGTATCTCAATATGGCATAACCTATGACTAAGATATTGGATTGTGTAAAGGTTTTCCTTATGGGCTTTTTAACTAATTCAGTGTGAATCTTAGATGCAAGTCTTATGGTGAATGCTGCCTTTATTGAGTATTTGTGATGTTGCGGAGGTTACTTGTTTTTTAGGTTGCATTTTAGAAGCCTTTGTGTTTTGGGTAGGTTACTTTTAAGAGCTTCAGCATATATAGGTCTATTTGTTTGATCTGAGCTGTATGTGACTAGTTTATGTGGAGATGTGTGGTACTGAAAATCTGCATGGTATTTGCCCTTGCTTTGTGTGAAAGCTTTGGCTCTGATAAGATTATGTAACACTTGTCACACAATGTGCCAATTTGTTTAAGTAATAGGTAGTTGAAAGTAAACATGAGACAATTTCTACATCGTCTCAGGGTGCCCATTTCAATCAAGCTGGCTAGAAAAACAGTTGGAAAGTGCAAATCCATACTTCTAGGTGCTTATTAATGTAGACTGATAGAGGAACAGCACCTGTCAATGCTGGATATGATTACTAGAGGTGCTATCTCTCTGGTAGTCTAGACAATACTGGTCTCAACACAGCTGCATGCATCTAGAAATCAATTATTCTTTGTTCTTTCTCTCACCACAAATGAAAAAGAATAGCATTAATCCCAAGCTGCTTCCTGAGAAATAGTATTAAGCCAGATGTTGCTGGGTTCAATACATTTGCTACAGTCTTCTTGCAGTAGACACCATCAGTCGAACTTACAGCAACTGTTGTTTCCAGATTTGATACAGTATTGTCTTTTCTCATTTTTTAATCCTACTAGCCTGTAAATCTCTTTCCTTTTTTTTCTTATTTCACCTTCTCTTATCCCTTAGCTCCCATTAGAGGATATATTACTTTATATACCAATTCAATTCACCATTTAAAAATGTCCTTCAACTACCTTGTCTCTTTATTCCTTTTTTATTTTTACATTCATTTATTACTGCTTTATTGCTTTTGTTGAACAAGACAATCTAACTCAGCTGCAGTTCTCCCTTTTCAGTGGGGGCCTGAGGAGAAAAGATCCAGTTACTAAATAGGCAATTTTGTACAACAACGAAAACGTAAAGCTTACAGTTGCAATACAAATATAAAAATATGCAGATTTTCTCCAAAATAGTTGCCTTTCAAACAGTAAAATATACAGTCATTCTGTATTAATACAAAACAGACTGGCAGATATAGTAAAGTTTAACTCGAAATTGCAATTTTACATTTATAGGTAGAAAAAATAAATATCAGGTGGTGTGGGAGGTATGTGTGAAAAGCAGAGATGATGTGGAAGGAGTACAACACACAGAGTTGGTGAGGTAAGGTGTGTTTTGTGTATGTGTGTTAGGTGAGTCTGAATTTTGCTGGAGGGAAAAAATTGTCGGGCAATAAATAAAGACAACAGAAGTGCCAGTAAGGACAAAGGAATAGAAGACAGAAGCTCATTTATTTTGGGAATGATGCATTCATTTCATCTCAACAGCTATAGAGCCGAAGACTGAATTCCCTGCAACTCTAATATTATTTTCTTTACTAGTTTTAACTGCTAGACATGCCTCTCAACCTCCTAGCACTAGAAATCTGGACAAAACCTTAAATAACAGGGGAGGACAAAGGTCCAAAAATAAGGAAAACTTTTAAATACTGTATTGATAAACTTAAAAAAAATTGCTAGAATAGCAGGATTTGTGTTGCACTCATTTTCTGAAGGATATGAAATCTGAAACTCAAATGCATGTTATTGTTTAATGCTTAATGATTTGCCAGTAAACCACAACATTTATGAGGAACAGACCAAAAATATGAGGCAGAATTCTGGACATTCTGCAAAAAATCTGGACAGTTGAAAGGTATCCTGCTGGATCTGGGGCTAAACAATCTCTTTGTTCAGCACACCGTTTCCTGTTCTCCTTAAATCTGATACATTCTTAACTAAGCCTATTGTATCCATTCTTAATCTCAAATTATAACTTGAGATATTATATTTTCTTCCATTAACAAAGTCCCCACCCTACCTCTATCTTACATTGGCTTTTTTTACCCTGAAACAATAAGGAAGTTTGCCATTAACTGGGGCACTTCTAACTCATTTTTGTAATCCTCTTCCACATCTGAAGAGTACACAGAGGTAACATCCATTCCCATAGCTTCCTGAAGATAAGACAGAAAATATAGGAGAGCTTATTCGAAGGCTAATGATTATATTTCCATCTGCTTATATCTTATCTTCTATTTTTTACCTCATTGGCAAACATTTCCAAAGTGTTTTCCTGTCTCAGCTAATTCCCTTATAAACAGTATCTAACTTTTCCCATATACTCTGATTTCCAGGGAAGAGTCCAAAATGGGATATTGCATCTTTTCAGATCCTTCCATAGATAAACATTCCATGATGTCAAATTCCATATATAAGATAACATTCTCTGTCCAGCTTAACATATTAAAGACTAAAATATCTTGTTCAATGATCAAGTTTTCATAGAGGAAAGCTGACACTTAGTATATGAGAAAAGTATAAACTATTGTGCATGTACTAGTTTTATCATTCTCCCAAAATTCCCCAAGTGAAAAGTCTAACCCTAGTGGTTCAACTGTTCCTACTGCTGCATAACTTTGAAACACAAGCAATTGTGTTCAGTCACTCTTACTTTTTTAGTGCAACTACAGACAGACAAATCTGATTTCCTGAGCTTCACAGTGTCCCTCCGTGTCTGCAAATGTTTAACCATATTATCAAGTTGCTATTAAATTGCTTCATTCAAGTAATTCTATATATAACTGCGTGTGTGTGTCTATGTTGATGTGCGTGAAGAGTATTCATGAATTTGTGAATGTGTGTGAGAGGGGCTTTCATACTCCCCTGGACAAAAGAGTAAATCCTGCAATATTAGGAGGTTGGACCACTAGACACAAGTGATATTTTTCATATCGTGCAAGGACATAGAACACAGCTTACAAGCCATGGGTTGGGATAACACAAGACACAAGGGATACCCTTCATACTATGCCCTAAATACACTTAAAAATAATTTAGAAAATGTCTTGCAGCACAAAGCATGTGGATTAGAGGGAACTGTAGCCAATTTGGATAGTCTAGCATGACGTAAAGGTCCTTTTAAAGATTCAGACTATGTAATCTCAGTATGCACACACAGCTGAGTACTAGCCCTCAGAGCCACCACAAATACATGCAACATATTATCTTACATCTTAAAAAAAATGTTAAAGTTAAAGGGCAGTGAAAGATTTAAACCCTTTACCCTAAATGCAGAAAGCATAAACCAAGTTACCATCATAGTGGGGAGATTCATGAAAGTCTTCACAATAATTTTTACCATGTGAGCATCGGAGCATGATGCTCACACAGGCATGATAAGTTTTAGATTCAGTAAACTCTGCACAGTGGCACACACTCGTGCGCAAATATGGAAACTTTCGTGGCATGCAAATTACAGCATAAGTAGCTGAATTTTATGCTAATGACGCAAATCAACATAGTGGAGTAATTCAACAATCTCTAAAACAACTGTGTAGACTCAGTGTTCATGTTAACCATATATTCATAATCTGAATACAGCCATGGAAAGGAGTCTATATGGAAGCCGTAGCAAGTAAAAGCTCTTAAAATTTGTACAGAATTGACCTAATCATGCAACCCCACAAATATTATGACCTAATTACACACTATGGATGCTAGAATATCACAGTTACAAAATATAAAATACATTTGTAAGGGCCATGGCATAAATGCACCTTTGCTCCCCACCCACAAAAGCAAATCTACTTGTACATAATACAGGCTGCTACAATGTTTGAACATCCTGAAACAGACTATTATATTGCACTGTAAGCATATGTAGAAAGTAGCAGATATATAGATTGACTCCCTTGTGTTTACAACATTGTGCTGCCATGCAGTTTCTCCATTGACAACACTATTAACCATGTAGATTCCATGCTAGCGGCATGGTGAAGATGCAAATTAGATAAAAACTCATTGGTATTGATGAATCCCAAAAAAGAGTAATCCTGTAGGGATGTCCACTTCATGTAGGCACTTCCACAGTGTTTTTGTTTTCAATGGATGTCGACAATGAGTGATGACATCAGGGGTTGTGTGCAGCAGGGCCTCCACCTGTGACTTGATGATTGTGTGCCACTGCAGCTGCTCACCTACATGCAGCAGTTACCATGTCTGTTGCTCTGTGACGCACCTGCTCATTTATGCAATTGTGTCACCCAGTGGTGTTAAAGTGGCCAGTAATTCATCCCAGAGGGCTGTAATCTCAGCCATGTTGATCCGCCCCCTGAACAGCAGCACAGCAGCATGTTGCCTTAAGGCATTGATTATCAGATTATTCTCTGCATCTGTAAATGGGGGCCTACAAAGAGCAAACATATTGTTTCCTGCAAGACAAAAGAATGAGAATACATGAGGATCACACAACTACATATTAACTGCTTATAGATAAAGCAGCAAAGGAAGGCTGTTAGCATTCTCCTCTGGATAAACATGAAAAAGTCTGCATATTTCTAAAAATAACAACATGGAGGATATAAAACAGGGAGACTAAAAAAAGAAGCATATCCTTGTTTGCACCAGTAAGTATAATATGCTCACCCACCCAAGATAACAATGAGTCTAGTTGGTGCCCTACCACTAAGTTATCTTTGTTCTTTTCCCAAATGAAATGGCATGCTAAGGACCCATTGTGCTAAAAAAAAAAAAATCTTTGAAATGCTCCGAGTGCTATTAAATGACTTGTCCATGTAACATGTACATATTTATAACACAGTATTCCCTTTTCAGGTATTCTCAGTGCTGTGTATCTGTGAAATGGCTTGACAATCAACACCATGCCATCATTACACTTCTAAGTAATGCATACAGATTAACGTGTGACAGCCATTGCTTCACATTTATTATTAACAACATTCCAGCATATGCATTATGTAGGTAACAAAATGGAGACATACCTGCTGGAGTGTAATACTCCTTTGTACAGTGAAGAAATATGGTTGTCTTAGTGAGTTGAACAATGTACTAACTCTCCTCAACATCAACTTAGCTAGCTACACATTTGCCTTTTTGTTAAATTTTGTCTATTTGACATGGCTTAGTGGTAAATCACTTTGGCTATGGTATGCAGGGTCCTGGGTTCGAGCCTTGCAAAGGCTGTTAATTTTGTTGCTGGGCAGAACAAGGGCCATTGGATACAGAGTGATTAAGGAACTTAAAAAGCAGTTGTAAGCGGGTTTGTGTGGGCTTGCGTGGCGGTAAGCACTGCTAACTTCCGGTTACAGTTTCTTATAGTAAAGCATGTAGCGGTTTGTGTTAATGCGTATCTGTCTAGAATCATAACATATTTAGGTAGGGGTTTGAATCCAGCAATTGCTGACTGTGTGTGTGTGTGGGGGGGTGTATGTTTCTGTGTGATTTCCTTTGAGAGGAGTGGCCTTTTTAAAAGGGTTGGGAGGGTGGCCTAATGGTTAAGGTCTTTGCCTTACAAACACAAGGTGCAGGGTTTGAGTCTCACAAGGGATAATTGGCTAGGCTTAAAATGGCTCACAAGGGCAGTTAGTCTATTACTAATCTATGAACCTATGAACCTATAATGGAGTACATTATTAATGGATTGCACCTGTCTTAGTCTGTGCTCCAGATATGCTAATTACTGCATAAGCAGGTAAATTGCATGCTAATCAACTAATCTTGTGAGGCTATTCAACAAGATATAAAGCATCCATGCAGACTCCATGCTGGTTTGCCCTAGGAATATCACAAAATGTGTAGTACAGACACAGCATTTACAAGGCAAGTCCTGAGAATATACGGTAATGCATAATGCTATTATGGCACGTAATTGTTTTTCATCACATGGTACAGTAAGCAGGTAAAAGGTGGGAGGTGTGTACAGAAAGTCAAGTAACATATGACAGCAGAGAGTTATTTCACTTGTATGTGTCCATTAAAAAGTAGTAGTCTTCAGCCAAGCAAGATTCAAACATTCATAACTCTCCAAAGTACTGGCAATCAGTCCATGGCTTCAGTTTAGCATCATATGTTTGTAATGGACTATCTTTACATAGAGAAGTTGTGCCATAACATGACCTCAGTAGTTGTGACATAATATGACCTCAGCTTGGCATACTTCCTTGAAAGAACAGTGTATCCTCACTTGTACCATAACACTAATTCATCTTTGCTCCCACAACCAAAAGAACAGAGTATGGTTGTTTGTGCTATCCAACCTGGCCTTCATTTTCTGCCAACTGCATATCATATTATTCCCTGTTAATACACACACACACAATGTAAGGTAAATGAGGTAGACTGACATTCACACTGCATATCTCTGAATACGGGTCAGATAACTGCAGAATGGCCAAGCAGCACAGATTGGTATAATTTGAAGCAATAGTCCTAACAGGTTGTGTGATCACTAAGTGCAGTACATCCATATCTGTTTCATATAATGCATGTATGAATTACACCTGATGGCTTGATATCAATTAAAATACATTGTGGAAGATTGTTGTGTGATGGATAATTTAAAGCTGTTTGCTGCCAAGCTGTTTATGTGGGAAACAGGGATAAGGCACCCATCTTGTTTTCTGAAGGTGCACTGGAGTGAGACTGGAAATCGAGACCAGTGCAGACCTACCTTCTGTGTAGTAACAGCCTGTATTTTCTCTCTTTTTTTTCTTTCTCCTTCTGTCTTACTTTAGTGGGTGATGAGGGTACATTGCATGATGTGTCACTTAGCACAAACAGGTTTGTCTATGCTAATCCATTTTATGTGTAGACCAGCACTGCACAAAATGGACATCTGAACCCACCAGGTAGCAGACAGGACAGAGACAGCCAAAAATAAAAAAAAACGGATGCTTTCTAGTAATGTAACTGTGCATATTTCAAACCCACTTAGCTCCGTTGCTCTGCAGTTAGCTGTGAGAACTTAATAATGAATACTAACTTAGGGAATGTTATGTCACTTACTCTGTGGCACCAGGTGTTAAGTCTATGTCTGAAGTCTAGTTGGTCCTGGGTTTGAGTACTGACACAGAGAAAGGATTTCCCAACTTTCTTGCAGCAATAGATATCAGTGCATGACTAACATCCATAGGGTCCAGGATTCGAATACAGAGTATGTTATTCAATTTTAATGTTGTACCAGTTCACATTATAGTCACTCTCACTTATAGTAGGTGATGTAGTATAGTTTAAATAATATTTATATGACTTAGGACTGACACAGTACCACGTCCAAGAACATCAGAGACATACAAAAGTATGACTGTGGGTATAATGTGTACTATATTCACGCAAGTATATTCCTGCTATGTGGTTTGGCATGCCCTTCCCATTGGACCAACACAGTTACAGAATTGCCTGTATTTCAAATAACATAGAACTCACACTATTGATCAAACTTCTGCATCGCTTACCATAGTGCAAACACTTTGCACCCTTTGCACCCTGTTTGTGCAATAATATGAGATGGGAAACTTTTTCAAATGTTGCCAGATCAAAAAGTGTGCCCTCTGAGTGAACTCGATACATGCAGTTGGAGGGAAAATATCATTCTACACTGTACTTGCTCTATGACAGACATTGAACGTGTTCTGTAGAGGGTTTGAGATTTATGGTCAAAGGTGGGGTGCCAGGAATCCAGAGTGTTTGTTGGACTTTAAGTGAATGACCATGGGCCCTGGCTTCAACAGAGTCACTATCATGGCTCACAATCAAGGACATAGGCATGGAATAATCTGGCCCAGGCTCTGACCAGTACTACTGGTATCCCCTGCACTGGTGAACAATGTTGTAACCACTACTGCAATATAGTAATAACTGTCAGCTGTACAGATTTCCACAGATTGTCCAGTCTTTGTATAGTTATAGATATAATTGTGGTTTTCAGTCAAATAATTGCATAAGGTTTGTAGACTGATGTCACTAAATTATGTCAGACATGTGAGATTCAGACCAGAGACCCTTCAGAAAAGTCATGCAAGTGCAAAACCTGTTACTCTTTTACCTTAATAAGTTTGTAAGAGCAAGTATGTAAGAGTCATCCCTATTTTTTGGACATTGACCCCCTATTACATGTAACTTTGTCTACATCTATTGCTGTAAGAGTTTGAAGCCAATGAATACAGTACTATAAAGTAGAGCATACATCTTGCAACTGTAAAAGGAAAGTACGCATGCAGTACTCTGTGGAACACAGAACACTACGACAGTAGAGAGAGTAGTCAACAGTTGTGGGTTCAAACACCACAATTACTAAGTACTGTTATGTTTTCATCATTATTGCACTGTAACTGCAGACCTCTCTAGCAGCGGCAGAAACGGCCTGCTGGAAATTATAATTAGTAACACTGAAGCCTGCATATGGGTAATATATGCACACATCAGGGATTGCTGGCTCAAAACTGTATTATAGTGTGCATCTGTTATTAACTGGGTATTCAGAAATGTTATAAAAAAAGAGTGTTTACAGTTTGTACTGTTTATGGCAAATTCTCAGAAAATAACCTTGCAGGACACACCACGAGAACACGAAATATTTCCAACGTTTCTTTTATTCAACAGAACAGAATAGCAGGAATGAGCGCTTTCGCATGCCTCTAGCACGCTTCTTCAGATATAAATTACTCTATCAAAGCCCAACTGTTTTATACTCTCATCTAAATTGAACATCTTGTTACATAATTAAGTAATCAAATAGTCAATTAATCAATTAAGATGTCAAAAAATTCATCACTGTTTGTGAAAATGCAGTAAATAAATACATGAATATTCATGAATATTCAAACTAACACAAATTTCATATATACTTCAAAACACTAAAAATATCACTAAAAACCGTTCCTCATATACAATATTAATAATGAAAATATCTAATAAAGATATGTATATAAAAAACTAAAAATTTTAAAATTCTATCTGTACTAATCATTTAATGACATTTAATGACATTTGTAAACAAGGTTAGGCATAAACTCATGGTAGGATCTTCCAAAGCTTAGAAGGTCTGTGTTTATAATCTTGGAAAAGGCTATATCAAACTCATATTTACTCCTTTTAAAACTCATTTCGTAAAAAACATCACATTACATATATCGTGTATGAAGCATTCACAAATAGTGTTCAAAAAACATCATCATCACGAATAACCATCATAAAACAGTGGTCTCTATGTAGACATTTTATCTAAGTGCATTTTTGTTTATGGCAAATGTAACATAATACAGTGAAATAATTGTATCACTGCTTTGTATGTCACTTACAATGTTGCTAATGTTCTCCCCTTGTTTTCTTTCTCCCCACCCCTTATGTTCATTTTATTCAATTTTTTTTCACAGCACAGTGGAGTAGGCCTGTCCCATGGAAGCCACTTGCCCCCACTCCACCAGCTATGGTACCATGTCCAAGAACATCAGAGACATAACCTGGTAGCACTCCATCTGCTGCCTGTACACTGCTGAGACCCTCAGGTAGTTCTGCCCCACAGGATAGGCCAGTGGTTACCTCTGGGAGTAGTGACAGAGGTGGTGATTTTATCACCCATGATGAACTACCTTGGTGCATAGGACTGTGCACCACACCGCTGTTGCATTCCTACACTGGGAGCAGGCACTGCTCTCCATCATTGTTCTGAATAATACAAGGTGATGCAGACGTGGGACAGTGATGACAGTCCACTTAATGAGGACTCAATTCTCACTGTCTCCAAACTTAAAATCCATGGGCTCTTGATCCCCCCAGCCATGGTGCTAACCCCCTTCTTGTGTCTTTCACCATTATTGTGTCTCATCTTGTATGACCTGTCTGTCTGCCATAGCTACCTCACCTTCCCGCCTTACCTTACCCACACATACCAAGGTCCCTACCCCAACATGCCCCTCTCTTTGCTAAAAGGTAAAAAAGAGCACCTGTCCCAAAAAAATAATCTTCTTATACATAGCTCTCCATTTCACACCAGTGTCTTTATAACACCCTTGATTTGGTACAATTGGCTATAAAACATGATTGTGTTGTGGTCACCCCTCTCTCTTTGAGGTGTAAATCCAAATTCAGCTAATATTCTTCATATATGATCATGTTTTGCTGTTGCAGAAATGGATAACTATGTTTTTTTTCTATGCACTTCCTGCACATTCCTGCCCTCCTTTCACTTTGTTTTTTCCCCTGCTTGCTCCCCATTTCACCACTTTCCTGTTTTCCCCTTTGTTTTTCTTTATAGAATCCGTGTGTAATGGTGCATGATGGTGTGCATCATGCAATGATGTCTGGCTATGGAAATAGCAATTACAAATATCATATAAACCTGTATTTGATACCACTACCATGTTCCACAAAAATGATGACACAAGTTCATAAGTATCCAAATTTATAAAATCTCTTTACACTTAAAAGTAGGTGAAACTGTTATATACATATGTATTTGAACCCAGTACCATCTGAACCAAAACAAGATTGGATCAATGCGTTAACAGATGGTGCTACAAAGTAAGCTGAGTAGCAAGTGTGTTTTACACACTGAATCGAAAATTGCAGACTTCACTGCTGTTACATGCACCTGATACTTAACTGAATCTTTGGCTGTGAGTAGTTATTGACTTTAGCCAGTGATAAGTTCCTTTCTTAGGCCACATAGAACTGGTTCCAAATAAAGCTATAGATATTACATTGTACTACTATTCTCAATTCTGTTATTTATTAACATTTTTATTTGCCTTGCTTAGCGAGGCTGTGTGATGCACAGCATGGTGCACAAATGCTTTATAAAAAATAAATTGGGATGGCACAATAATGCTTTATAGAACATTAATGTCTATTGTGTAGTGATGCTTCGTACACAGTTAATGTTGAAAATGTGACATTGGTGGGGAGTACAAACAGTAAATATAAGCATAAAATGTGACAGTTATTGATTGTATAAAATACGCCTGCCAAAAAACTGACTCTGTGTCTGAATGGATTAATGTATTGTTGATGGAGGCAGATGTTACTAGGTTTGAAATACTGTGTAGGCATGAGTTTTACAAATGTCTATGCTAATTTTACATACATTTCCTGATATGAATGTTTTTTTTTACCATTACTTAGCAATGGTGCATATCATGCATCATTGAAATGGTGAAGAAAGGAAAGTTGTGAAATGGGGAGCAAGCCAGGGGAAAACAAACACATGCAAGGTGAGGAAGCAATTCCTGACAGATAGGACATGCTAGACAAGTTACACTGATGATGAAGGACAAGAGAAGGGGGTGAACACCATGGTTGGGGTGAGGGTGAGGAAATAGAGGTCTCATGGATGTCAGGACAGGTGACAGTGGGAATTAAGTCTACGCCCAGTGGACTGTAACTTCTGTTCTCTAACTGCACCAGTGGCTATAGTGCTGACATGTGCATCTTCAACAGGTACTCTATAGCATCATGGAGAGCAGGGATCCCATCTGGCATAGGCATGTGTCCACTGTGTGGTGCGCAGTCCAACATGCCATAAATGGTGTAGATCACTATTTGTGTATATACCTTTAAGAAGCTATTGAAGGGATTGCACAAGTGTATAAATACTGAACATGTGCAAGCCTGACTGCAATTTTGTAGTAAGCAGTTGAGATGTAAGCATGTATGTTTGTAAGATCTGTTTGTTAACTAGTTTGTTCATATTTTGTGATGCTGCTATCCCTCCAGATGTGTTTCTATGTATTAAAGCATCTAAATGAGAACCTCAGCCTTTTTGTCATAGGTGTGAGAGATGAACAAGTGACATTGTGCCAGAAGTGCATGTCTAAAAGGACATAGTATAAGAAATGGCATGTCTAAAGGACAAGGAATCGGAACTGGCATATCCAAGGGGCATGAACTCAAACGCAGCTTGGGTAAAATGACTTAAGATACTTGCTAGGAGATGGTGGAATATACAGGAGTGGATCATTCCTAAATTTGCAAACTTCACAAACAGGTCAGAAATGAATTTCAGGTATTAAAACTTGCTCAGCACTATTTCGTTTCACATAATATGAAATGGGACATACAGAACATTCTAAATGATATTTACATAAACAGATATGTATGATATTGATAAAAATATTCAAATTACTATGGAAAATGTTTAAAATAAAGTCCAAATTGCATAAAATGAATAAAATAAGGGGAAACAACCACATTTTTGCAAAGCATACACATTTCATATTAAACAAAGATAACAAGAGTTATCAGAAAACAAGATTGCATGTTTGTGCAGTATTACAGTAAAGCTATTTCACAGAGTACAGCCATTACAAAGTATATTTCACTAAGTACAGTATTTCAAAGAGTTTGTCATGCATTTGAATGTTGTTACAAGCTCATGAAACTGTTTGTTCATACATAATTACAAGGGCAATATTTTCAGTGTGTTTATGTATATTTGTGGGCATGGCAGACTGTTAGTCTGCATGTATGATTTGGCAAAATTTTATGCCGGATGCCCTTCCTGATGCAACCCTCCCTATTTATCCGGGCATGGGACCGGCACAAAGAAATGCACTGGCTTGTGCATTCCCAGTGGCTGGGTTGGCAGTATAACTGGGATAGGGAGAGAGCTAGCTGATATGATGGACCAAAGGAAGGTTGGTATATTGTGTGTGCAAGAGACCAGACGGAAGGGGAGCAAGGGTAGGTGTATCGGAGGCAGTTTCAAATTGTTTTATCATGGTGTGGATGGGAGGAGAAATGGTGTAGGCATTATCCTGAAGGAACAGTATGCTAAGAGTGTTTTGGAGGTGAAAAGAGTGTTGGATAGAGTGATGTTTATGAAGCTGGAAATTGATGGTGCAATGATGAATGTTGATAGCACATATGCTCCACAAGTTGGGTGTGCAATGGATAAGAAAGAAAAATTTTGGAGTGAGTTGGATGAAGTGGTGATGACTGTACCCAAGGGTGAGAGACTGGTGATTGGAGCAGATTTCAATGGGCATGTTGGTGAAGGGAACAGAGGGGATGAGGAAGTGATGGGTAGGTATGGTGTTAAGCAAAGGAATGCAGAAGGTCAGATGGTAGTGGATTTTGCAAAAAGGATGGACATGGCTGTGATGAATACATATTTTAACAAGAGGGAGGAGCATAGGGTGACATACAAGAGTGGAGGAAGATGCGCACATGTGGATTGTATCTTATGTAGAAGGGCCAGTCTGAAGGCGATTGGAGAGTGTAAAGTGGTGGCAGAGGAAAGTGTAGTTAGGCAGCATAGGATGGTTTGTAGGATGACATTGGTGATCAAGAAGAGGAGGATGAGTGTGAGGGCAGCACCAAGGATCAAATGGTGGAAATTGAAAAAGGGTAATTGTGAGGTGATGATCAGGGAAGAGTTAAGACAGTCACTGCGTGGCAGTGAAGAGTTACCAAACAGCTGGGTAGCTACAGCAGAGCTAGTAAAAGAGGTGGCTAGAAAGGTGCTTGGTGTGACATCTGGAAAGAGGAAGGAGGACAAGGAGACCTGGTGGTGGAATGAAGAAGTACAGGAGAGTATACAGAGAAAGAGGTTGGCAAAGAAGAAGTGGGATTGTCAAAGAGATGAAGAAGGTAGACAAGAGTATAAGGAGATGAGGTGCATGGCAAAGAGAGAGGTGGTGAAGGCTAAGGATAAAGCGTATGAAGAGTTGTATAAAAGGTTGGACACTAATGAGGGAGAAAAGGACCTGTACCGATTGGCTAGACAGAGGGACCGAGCTAGTAAAGATGTGCAGCAGGTAAGGGTGATAAAGGATAATGAGGGAAATGTACTCACAAGTGAGGAGAGTGTGTTGAGCAGATGGAAAGAGTACTTTGATGGGTTGATGAATGAAGAGAATGAGAGGGAAAGAAGGTTGGATGATGTGTGAATAATGAATCATGAAGTACAATGGATTAGCAAGGAGGACGTAAGGATAGCTATGAAGAGGATGAAGAACAGAAAGGCTGTTGGTCCAGATGACATACCTGTGGAAGCATGGAGGTGTTTAGGTGAAATGGCAGTGGAGTTTTTAACTAGATTGTTTAATGAAATCTTGGAAAGTGAGAGGATGCCTGAGGAATGGAGAAAAAGTGTTTTGGTACCGATTTTTAAGAATAAGGGTAATGTGCAGAGCTGTAGTAACTATAGAGGGATTAAAATGATCAGTCACAGCATGAAGTTATGGGAAAGAGTAGTGGAAGCTAGGTTAAGAAGGGAGGTGGTGATTAGTGATCAGCAGTATGGTTTCATGCCAGGAAAGAGCACTACAGATGTGATGTATGCTCTGAGAGTGTTGATGAAGAAGTACAGAGAAGGTTAGAAGGAGTTGCATTGTGTCTTTGTGGATTTAGAGAAAGCATATGATAGGGTGTCTCGGGAGGAGCTGTGTATTCTATGAGGAAGTCGGGAGTGTCAGAGAAGTATGTAAGAGTGGTACAGGATATGTACGAGGGTATTGTGACAGCGGTGAGGTCTGCGGTGGGAGTGATGGATGCATTTAAGGTGGAGGTGGGATTGCATCAAGGATCAGCTCTGAACCCTTTCTTATTTGCAATGGTGATGGACAGGTTGACAGACGAGATCAGACAGGAGTCCCCATGGAATATAATGTTTGCAGATGACATTGTGATCTGTAGTGAGAGTAGGGAACAGGTGGAGGAGACCCTAGAGAGTTGGAGATATGCTCTAGAGAGAAGAGGAATGAAGGTCAGCAGGATTAAGACAGAATATATGTGCATGAATGAGAGGGAGGATAGAGGAATGGTGAGGATGCATGGAGTAGAGGTGGCGAAGGTGGATGAGTTTAAGTACTTGGGATCAACAGTTCAGAGTAATGGTGAGTGTGGAAGAGAGGTGAAGAAGAGAGTACAGGCAGGATGGAGTGGGTGGAGAAGAATGTTGAGTGATTTGTGACAGACAAGTACCAGTAAGAGTGAAAGGGAAGGTTTACAAGAGGGTAGTGAGACCAGCTATGTTATATGGGTTGGAGACAGTGGCACTGACAAAAAGGCAGGAGTCAGAGCTTGACTTGGCAGAGTTGAAGATGTTAAGATTTGCACTGGGTGTGACGAGGATGGACAGGATTAGCAATAAGTATAATAGAGGGTCAGCCCAGGTTGGAACATTTGGAGACAAAGCCAGAGGCAAGATTACTTTGGTTTGGACATGTGCTGAGAAGGGATGCAGAGTATACTGGGAAAAAGATGCTAAGGATGAATCTGCCAGGTAACAGGAAAAGAGGGAGGCCTAAGATAAGGTTTATGGATGTGGTGAGAGAGGACATGCAGGTGGATGGTGTGACATAGCAAGATGCAGAGGACAGGAAGAAATGGAAACAGTTGATCTGCTGTGGTGACCCCTAACGGGAGCAGCCGAAAGAAGAAGAAGAAGTGGGCATGGCAGATGGATTTTAAAAACCCAGTGCACTTGTGTTTGACAGTAATATTGCTGAGAACTAGAGAGTGTTTGAGCAAGAGTACACCATTTTCCTACAGGCTGCATTTTCTGATAAAGATGACCATACAAAGGCATTTATTCTACTTAATGTAGCTGGGTCAGAAGCCATAGAATGGGAACTCTCATTTGTGTATGCACCTGCTATCTATACTGGAGAGGAGGGAAACCATCATATTGTTGTACAGGCTGAGTCAAGGGAGGACCGTGAGTGCATAAAACAAATTTAGAGAAATGTGTAATTCCCAGACAAATGTTACAATGAAATGACACTTATTTTATACAAGGGTCAAAAGCCTGGTGAAACTTTTGCAGAATATATAACCAACCTGAGAAATAAAGCTAAAATGTGCAAATTTGGTGATTTAAGGGATGAGTTGATAAAGGACAGATTTGTGTGTAGTATTAAAGATGATACTGTGAGAAAGATTTTGCTTTGTGATAGTGATTTAACTTTGAATAAGGCCATTGAGATATGTCAGCTATATGAGCTCACACAAAAGCACATGGATATGCTTACAAATGAGAGCAGGTCTAGAAGGCACAGTGATAAAGCTCATGTTGATAGTATACAGCATGTTATTAAAAGAAACAGGCCCAAGCATATGGCAGCTGTAACCCCTGCAGCACTCTCTAGTAAACCCAGAACTTTCCAGCAAATTCCAGAAGTCACACAATCTCAATGAAGTATAGGAGTGAGTCAGCAAACTCAAAGCATAGGCCTCAACCCAGTCACATTGCAATCTGTTGTAACCGTGGTGGTAATCATGAATCTAAAAGGGAAAAATGCTTAGCTTTTGGTCAACAATACCACAAATGCAATAAATGGAATAATTTGAAAAGATTTTGTAAATCAAAAGTCCCGCATTCTCTTATGAAAAGGTAACATTTTAAGAAACAAGTTGAACGGTTAGATAGTGGCAAGTCTACTCTTTATGTTGATGGTGTGTCAGTGCTTCACAAAACAGTCAATGCAGTAGATTTAAGGGCAAAGAATGAAGTATATTGTACTCTATGGATAAATGGCAAACCCACAGAGCTCAAAGTTGATACAGGTTCCAAGTGCAATGTTACATCAACAGAAACATTTGCCACAGTATGTAAAGGTGAAAGACTTGATTTGGCAAAGTGTGCAAAGCTTGTTGTTTATGGAGGTGAAAAAATTCAAACCAAAGACTCAGTAATTCTTTCATGTTACTCTGCTGGAAGAAGATACAACTTGTTATTTTATGTGGTCAAGAGGCATGTCCAGTCATTATTAAGGCTCAGAGACAGTTTGAAAATGGGACTGCTTTAATTTAATAGGGAAGTTCTTCAAGCTAGCTTAAAAAAACACTACTCTAATTCTGCCCAGTACATTTTTTCTACCTATGCTGATCTTTTCGAAGACAAACTAGGCAATCTTCCAGTTGTGTACTCCATGAAGTTAGACCAAGAGTTCAGCCCAGTTACCAATCCAGCACATAAAGTTCCAGTAGCCATTCAGGACAGAGTAAAGGCTGAGTTAGATAAAATGGTGTGACATACTGCGATTTGTCCAGATGAAACTCTGAATGAGTGGGTATCTTCCACTGTGCAAGCTCATAAGAAAAGCTCAGATGACATCAGAATATGTATTGAACCATAAGATTTGAACAAAGCAATAAAAAGGTTTCATCATCCAATGTGCACAGTTGAAGAAGTCCGGGCCTTAATGCCAAGTGCCACTACTTTTTCTGTCTTGGATGCAAAGAGTTCATTTTGGCAAATTCAGCTTGACAAGAAATCCTCATTGCTCACAACTTTCAGTACTTCATTCAGTGGGTACAGATTTTTGAGAATGCCATTTGGGATAAATTCAGCAAGTGACATTTTTCAATGTGCAATGGAGCAAATTTTGTCTGGGTATCCTTGTGCTATTATAGTAGATGACATTCTCATAGGAGGTCATGATGAAACTGAACCATGACAGAAACCTCAGAAAAGTTTAGGAAAGGGCACGTCAAGTGAATCTTAAGCTCAATGCACAGAAATGCAAATTCAGCTTATGAGAAGTTACTTATGTTTGTCATTTATTTCCTACGGCAGTCCTATGAACAGACCCTTCCAAACAGCCATTCTTGAGATACCAGCACCAGACAATGTTCAAACCCTGCAATGTTCTCTTGGCATGGTCAACTATCTAGGCAAATTTATTCTAGACTTGAGCCAACTATCAGCACCACTCAGTGAGCTAACACATAGTGATGTATCCTGGTCTTGGTTAGAGCAAGACCAAAGAGCATTTGAAGTCCTGAAACAGAGAATTGCTAGTCCACCAACACTAAGATGCTATGATGTTCACAAGCCAGTAACACTTTCCTGTGAAGCTTCAAAAATTGGTTTACATGCAGTCATACAAGAGGATCAACCTGTTACCTATGCATCAAGAACTCTTACCCAAACTGAGATGCAGTATGCCCAGATTGAAAAAGACCTTTTAGCAATTGTGTTTGCATATTCAAAGTTCCATGATTATGTTTATGGCAGACCTATCCAGATTGAAACAGACCACCAACCTTTAGTCACTATCTTGAGAAAGCCTATATTTAGTGCCAGCCAGACTGCAATGTATGATACTGAGATTGCAAAAGTACAATTTCAATTTTGTCTACATGAAAGGCAAACATCTTTATCTTACTGATACATTATCCAGATCACCCAGAAACACCACAGAACAGCACAAGAATGAGAACCTTCATTTTGAAGTCATAGAAGTGAAAAGTTTTTCTTCCACACATCTTGATGAGCTGAGAGATCACACAGCCACAGATCCAATTTTACAAAGGCTCAACCACTTTATCCATCACGGATAGCCATCAAAGCAATCTAATTTACCTCAAGAAGTCCAACCTTATTTTTCATACAGAGACGAGATTTTTTTCTGACAAAGGTTTCATAATGAAAGGTCCAAAAGTAATTGTTCCAAAGTCCTTGCAACCTGATGACATTACTATCTTGCATCTTGGTTACCAAGGAAGAAAATCTACCAAGAGAAGGGCAAGAGACCTAGTATTTTGGCCTTCTATGTCACAAGACATTGAGAGAACACTTTTACCTTGTTCAGTGTGTAATAGTACAAAGCCACATCAACAAAAGTAACCACTTCAGCATAACCAAGTTCCAGAACTACCTTGGTCAACAGTAACCACAGACATTTTTGAGTGGAATGGTCAACATTATTTGGTGTTAGTGGACTCTTACTTCAATTGAATCAAGATTGATCTACTTCCCAACCTAGCATCCAGTACTGTCATTACTAAGAAGAAACATCATTTTGTTGTCCATGGTAGCCCACACAAAGTTATTTCTGACAATGGCATGCAGTTTATAAGCCAACAGTTCAAAAGATTTGCTGAAGAATGGAACTTTACTCATGCCACAAGTAGTCCTGAATACCTGTAGTCAACTGGTTTGGCAGAACAAGCAGT
Organism: Protopterus annectens; assembly: GCF_019279795.1. NCBI lineage: Eukaryota > Metazoa > Chordata > Ceratodontiformes > Protopteridae > Protopterus > Protopterus annectens. The sequence continues at coordinate 190,632,910 of NC_056729.1, read as the reverse complement.
GCAAAGTGCAAAACAGTTACTAGACAAGTAAAAAAAAAACCCTAGCCAAACTAGTCCAGGCCAGAGACTTGTAGTCCCTCTGCAATAGGCATGGGCTATGCACTTTAACTAGGGGCCCAACAAAGACTTTGGACTCCAGAAAATCCCAATGCTGCACTCAAAAGTGCACACCCTCTCCAACACCAGCCATGTCTCCTAAAGATCAAGCTCATGCCTAATGAGCATTTCCTGCCAATTCCACTTCAAATATATGTTTTCACACCAATTGCACATATTGTGCTTACTGAGAGTACGCACTGTATGGTGTTTGCTACATTTGAAAAAGCTGTGTGCCGCTTACCATCATATAAACATGGTAAGCCAGGGTTCATTGATTTGTGAGATGGTAAGCAATGCACAACAGTGGGCAATAAAAAATAAAAAAAAAGAAATACAGTTCCAAGAATATTTGATATACAGCCACTTAGGTAGCTCTGTTATTCAAATAGGATTGCAGAAATTTACTTGAATGAACATACTACACATTATATTAACAGTCATACTTTTCATAATATATGCACAATACCCATATAAATGAATAGGTAAAAATAACTGACACAATATTAGTGTTTCCACACTCATACATGTAAAGATTAATATCAGTTACACTATGTCAGGTGTCATGATTAAGAGTAAATACGATGTGTCATAGAACAACATTAAAAGTGTATGCCATATGCAGTTTTCAAAAACAGGACCATGTGTACAATAGTCCTAAACTTACAGCTCTTGCAACAAGAAGGTTGAGAAAGCACTTGTCTATGTTGCATTTCCTTTCAATAATCTACAATAGCAACAAGCAAAAGAAAGGTTTGCTCGTCTTGTACTAGAACCCAGAACCATTTGTACTCCAGACTTAGACTTACCACCTATTACCACAGGATCAATTACATGACATCCCCTATATTAGTATTCATTGCTAACTTGATGGTGTTAGCGCAGAGCAGCCTCACTTACCAGGTTTGCGCAATGCCCAGTGGTATTAATTGAATGCATCAGCGACCCTGTCAAACTTTGAACAAGGGAAAGCAATTGCCATCATACCTCTCAACTGTGCAAATTTTCACTGAATGTCCCAATTTGGGCTTAATATTTTTGGTCCATTTCTCATGAATTTTGTCACTATTTGGCAAATCACTGGCAAATCATTGGGAATTAAATTCAGAAAATTACTGAAATTCGAGATTCACTTCCATGGTGGTGCAGTGGTAGCATTGTTGCCTCACAGCAAGAGATTCTCCCATTCGATTCTCGGCTTGGGTTGGGAGTGCCTTCTGTGTGGAGTCTGCATGTCCTCTCCACGGTCGAGTGGGCATTCGAAAGACATGCGTTGAATGGGCGTGCCTTCGTTGAAGGTTGGTTGTCGGGCTGGCAACTCGACACCATAAAAAAATCAACTGCCCATCATTAGCGGACTGGAGTTCCGCTGTGGCGACCCCTAACTGGGAAAAGCCGAAAGACAAACAACAACAACAACTGACATTCGAGATTCAGATTTCACAGCTTCAGAACATTCATGCTACTGCAAAACCTGTTATTCTGTTAATGTTTTAAGTTTGTAAGATCAGTAGTTAAACATTTTCCCTATTTTTCAGCCCTTGTCCCACCCATTATTTATAGCTTTGTTTAGATTTGTGTCTATAAGAGGATGAGATGTCTGATTGCTGTGCTGAAGACATAAAACTTACACTGAAATGCTATCTGCATTCCCAAAGAGGTTTTGCTGTTGTAAAATCACTGTTGTGCACCACAAAGTTGTGTTTAAGTGTGCTGTGCTTCATTAATATGCATTGCATGGTACCACCACAGGCACAACTTTTTATACATGGAAGCACTCCATGTAGGCTCTACACAAACCCTACACAGAGTTTCTTGAATCCTGCAGTGTGTATTTTTTACATAATAAGAAGTATGAAACTCGAATGTCTGACAATAGCAAAAGTGTCTGAAAAACAGGGACATTATGTGCCCATGTGGGGGAAGCTTCGGGGCAAATGTGGTATAAACTTTAGATGACATCAGGGAGATTTTTTAAAAACTATTACCTGAACTCACTTAAAAAACTTAATATAGCAATATAGCAGCAGGTCTAGCATCATGATATACTTTACAATGAATCAGAATAATTACACTCTAATGGCTAGCATTAGTGGTTACCTGCAGAGACATGTGATTTATGAGGATAGAAAAAAACAGGGAGGGGCATCTGTGGCATTCTGTCAAGTCTTCAACAGTTAAGAGTGTGTGTGTGTGTGTGTGTGTGTGTGTGTGTGTGTGTGTGTGTGTGTGTGTGTGTGTGTGTGTGTGTGTTGGGGCGACTGGAGAGAGGTGCTTATGCCAATGAAATGCATGGGCTAACAGTGTTGACTACCACAGGAAAGTGCTGATTTGCACTTTCAGGTGTTAAGGATGAATCAGAAACATGCAAAATAAACAGTAATGAGGTATTTCCTCATTGTAGATAACATGTTTCTGAATCACAATTTCACTCATCATGGAAACTGTCCCTTTTGGCCACCGGTCATACTGTTAGCCTCTAGGTTCTTTCTGAATCCCAGGGAATGTCTTCTTAATGTATATTTCTCAACTCCTATGCCATAGCTAGGATTTGGTATGCCATTCCCCCAGAAATCACCCTCCTAGGCAAATCAAAAGGCATTCAAAATATCTTTAAAGAAACACTATCTCAACAATCACATCTGACCCTGTACCCAAAACTATAGGCCACCATAAATAAACCTTCAGTTCTTCTTATCCTTTCTTGATCCTTTTCTTATCTTTATCTATTCCATCTTACCTCCATCCTCCTACAGGGATACCTCTTCCATCTCTTTATATCTCTTTCAACTCCATCTCCCTACTTCCATATCTCTTCTTATCACACACACCAAGCTACCAACCTCTTCTACTTACATCATTCTTCCTTTCACACTATCCCTCCACCTTTACTTACTATACTTCTATTCATTTTCTCATCACTATGAATGTACCATATATAATGTATATTACTTTTTACCATGTTTGTATTAATCTACCAACTATATGTTGTTGTACAAATTAGCCTCTAATGTAGTTTTGTTAAAATTTAGCCCAGTTTGTTCATATGTTTATGTCATATTTATGGAGCTATTCTCCCCAGGCCTCCACTGAAAATGTTTTTTTGACCCAGCGGACTTTCCCAGTTAACAAATGTCAATAAATAAATAAATATAAATTTGGTACTTACGTGTTATCGCAACCAGATTTTCTCGGTTGCCAATTTCACATACTTCCATACAAAGCAGCCCCTGAAACACTAACACTTTTTTCAGAGTGTTTACTACTGGGGAATAACTTCGGATTAGTTTCTGTAACAGCAACTTTTCAGAAAACACTCTTCAGTTTTTTGTGTGCATTACACATGCACGCTTGATTTGTCAGGACTGGAGTCATTATGGCCAACGGATTTCTTTTACTGTGTGGAAGGAATCCTTCACAGAAGGCAAAGCCACACACAATAATAATGGTTTGGATTTACTTTAATTTTTTTTTCACAAGTTGTACAAGTAGGCTAATGTAAAAACTGACATACTCCTACATGTCAGAAAATGCAGGTCTGTGTTGTCATATTACTTGGCGTCACGTTACAGAATGCGTACTTAAGAAAGTCAGTGTGGGGCTTGAATATGCACAAAATGTTGTTAGCTCTACTTGGGTTTCATCCACAAACAGATATTTGTTTGCAAAGGTGGAGAGGGCAGAACCTACTACAGGCAAAACACATGTATGAATGGCAATGTTAAGGATTTTGGAAGTGTTTCCGACTGAATCACTGCCAGAGTTAGCATACAAAAACGTACGAGCTGCGTGTGGGGTCCTGGGAGATTGCGTCTCTTGCAGAACTGAGGAAATACTACAAAGGCAACATTGCAGGTCCAAATTAACCTGGTTGTGACTTACAAGTAAAAGCACACACTTCTGTGACATGCACACACTTCACTACACAATCTGACCACATTTCCTGGACTGAGAAACGAGCGGAAAGCATCTTCTCTTGAATTAAACAATGTGGTTGCGATAATACGTAAGTATCATAAATTTAAAGTGTAATAACAATTATGATTACAGAAAAAACATTTTTATTTGTCTAATTTGTAGGCTATTACAACTTCTAGCATTTAAATCCCATTTAGAAGTTATTACAATCTAACTAAAGCAAGTTACCTTTGTCAACTTTAATAGGACTGGAACATTATTTAAATCCAAATGCAATATTTTGTGTCAAAGAGATTCCGAATGATTAAAATTCCTAAATACAGTTATAATAAAGAAATCCAAAGGCTACAAAGTAAAACGCAGAAAAAGGCATGAGTATACAAATTTTATTGTTGACTAAACTAACTCTAATGATCACAAAAAACTTACTAACTAAATAAACAAATAAACAAACATTCATGTAATGCCTAGAAAAATAGACTAAATAGGCAGCAATCAATTCAAATTTTCTTTCACTGTTTGACACAGTTTCTCTTGCTTTCCCTTTTAACTCTATTTTTTATGTACTAAATTATTAAAGCAAAACTTGAAGCATAATATCTGTTTAAATCATGTATAAATACTAATTACTAAATAAATGCTTCAAATTCTAGCAACTAACACTAAAACTGTAAATGCATAAATCATTTCAAAACAAGTAATAAATGCCAACCTAAAATCTATTAACACTGCAATTGTGCTAAAATACACTTGCTTTCATTATGCTCTTAATTTTAAATTGGTGTTTGTTGTTTTCTAAATACACATTTTATAGAACAGCTTCTAAAATGTGTGCTAGTTCTTTTTATTTCCCACAGCTCTACAGCTAGGGAAGTGAGCACATAGAATTATGACATAATTTGCAGTGTCACTATGAGCATCTGCAAGTGGCCAGTTTAGATATTTGCCTGTCATCTCTCTTTAGCACCTTGTATCCTTTTTTCTTTTTTTTCACACATACTTTACTATTATTAAAGTGTATGGGTTGTATGAAGGAAGTGTAACTAACACAGCATTACAGTCAGACATAGCTTTCTTACTATATACAATACAAAATTATATAGCTTCTGGTGTAACAAGTGTGTTATTTTTGCATTTCATTGTTTTAATAAAGATGACCACTGAAATTTTTCTTGGGGCGGATATCATGATATCATGACCTACCATGATATCATGAAAGACTGAATTCATAATGATTTATTGCATAAACTAATATATAGACCAGTGTATTTCCATGCCAAATGCATCTGTAGGAGTTTCTTACTTCTTATAATGATGTTATTAATTAAATCTTGTAGCTGGAATACCTTATACTAAAAATGAACACATGGGCTTTTGAAGTCATGAAACCACCATGTAAGCAAGCAGCTGTTTTACTGAACAAACAAGTTGCTTTTGATTATCTTTAATTTGTTGCAGTTGTATGCAAATCATTGCTGAATACCTACCTTGACATTATTACGCGGGTGAGGTTATAGAGAAAAATAGAGTGACACAAGTCTTCATTTTTTTGCAAAATTGCTATCAACTTTAACCTGAGGAGTATAAACTGGAATGAAATTGTAAAACAAAGATGCTTCAGAACATGACTGATACACACTACTCCAATAACCTTGAGCAATGTGTTGCTTCAGTAACATTTAGCACTATACCTGAAGTTCAGAAACATGCTCATTGTAACAGTGGTAAGCTGGCCGGAGTTTACAATTTGGATATGATGCAGTCTAGAACTATTTAACAACTAACAACATTAAAACTCAGATCTCAGGCAGCAGCTAATTAACAATCCTGTCTGCTGTGTAACGCAACAAGCTTAACTCCTTAAAAACATAGCTCATGTGTTCACTTTAGCATGTCCACACATGCATGAAAGCAGTAAGATAACAAAATCAGTTATTAGCTTTAAAGGACCTACTGCACACTTTAGATCTATTTTTTTGTCCAGATGAAGAGATGGAAATAAGACTGTACAAAGGAGGGAAAAGTGAAATGCAAACAGAGGAAAGCACATACGAGAAACAAAGAAAGAAAGGATGCAGAGTGTGACTGACTTTTACATATTCAACAGTATTATTTTTTGAAGATATGCAAAAACCAACTTGTATGTGGTTGGGTTCCAGTGTATATACATTTGTTGAGGAGTTTGCATTCTAAATGGCCTTTGGCTTTTATGAAGGAATTAACCAAAATTAATGAAAAATTGAACAATTGACTTAAGGGAAGAGTATTATTTTTTGTGGGACAGGTGGTGTCAGAGCCATGGACTAAAACTAAATGCCAAGAAATGCATAACTGTATTCTTTGGGAAGTCATCCATCCCTGGTAACTATCATATTGACAACACGCCCCTTAGAGTTGACCCAGTAGTCAGAGTCTTAGGGACACACATGGATAGTAATCTAGTCTTTGATCATCATGTGTCTGCAGTGATGAGGAAATCATTTTATGTTGCACAAATAAACAAAGGTATGGCATCTTAGTCCAAGGAAGTCATTGTTCCACTTTATTTGGCATTCATCAGACTTATCATTAAGTGCAATGCCCCCTTTGGTATGTACCTAACCAGGCATATCCAACAATTAGAATGCCCAGAGAGGTTCCTCACTAAAAGAATATGGGGCATAAGTAATATGTCATATGAAGACCACCTCAAGGCCCTATCCCTGCATTCTGCCTCCTACAGGCTTTGGAGGGGAGATCTATCCCTGGCAGACAGGGCATTGTCATACCCCACTCTGATGGACCTCCTCCATATCCACAAAACAAATAGTACCAGAATTACCCATTCTAATGACTTAAACCTTGCCTGTGATATAAATAGTACCTGTTGGAGAAACAGCTATGTATCCCAGAGACTACCCTGTCTATGGAACAGGCTCCTCATCCATGTGAAGCAGAGTTCCTCCTTAATCCAATTCAAATGCAGCTTGGACAATTGGATGGGAAACCAGAAATTCATCCCTGGATGGCACCTATGTCTCTAATGGGCACAGATAACCTGTAAGTGATTCTTCTCCCAGGCCTATGCTTACACTTATCAAGGGTATCAGAACTTGTCAGAGATTTGGAATGCAGGATTAAAAAGGCCCCTGTGGTCATTAGCCTAGTAAGCACCTATGAACCAATGAACCTGATATTCGAAAGCCGAGAAGGGAGAGGTACAGACCATCCCTCATAAAGCAGTGTGGACTGTTGACAATCTCCTTCTACGCTGACAAATATTGCACCCCTTAAAATGACATCAGAAGCTAAGCCAATTATTAAAGTCATTAATTTTTTGTTCGTATTGTGGCACCATCCTGGAGAAGGTAAAACTATGCTCAATGCTAGGCTCATACCAGTTTGGGACACATATTCAGACAGCTCCATGATGTCTCTGTTTGGATCTACTTTATAAAATTGAAAATCCACTTACTTAAAATGCTGAACTTCAAGACCACATTAAGAAAACAGCATAATGTCAAACAAAGAGAACATTACATTGTCACTCCAGGAAAATAACCACAGGTCCTGCTGTGGGAGGTATGGAAGCCATGATAGATAAGGGGATATGAGTTTTTCCTGCAGGAGATAGTTTAGCAGTTGTTTTTGAATACAGTTTTCAAATATTTTAGAGAGTTTGGGTTCAGCATAATGATTAAGGTCTTCACCTCAGACACAAAATACAGGGTTTGAGTTTGACCTTAAGTGACTGGTTAAGCTTAAAGTGGCCATTTAGGGCAATTAGCCTACTATTCTCATACAAGACTAAGATTACTATAGGGCTGAAGTTAGTGATGTCTGTTGAATGTCCTCTTTTGTGTAGAAAGATAATGTGTGATTTTTGCCAGAAAGAGGGAACATGGGATTCGTATACTGATCTGTTTATAAGGATAAAGACAGGATGGGCAATGGTATTGGCTGCTATTGTAAGGTATTCACTCGAAAGGTCATTAGCTGAAACTGAGCATGGTTTGAGTCTAAGAGCAGTTTTATATAAGATGATGGCACATATTTGAAGGTGAAAATGGATGTAGTGACATGGCTGTTGGGGAGAGAAAGGATTAGATGTGGGAATCTGTGGTTAGGGACACTATACTATCTATGAAATAAGAGTTGAATTATATTGCAGTTTTGAATGATAAGTCATTGGAATAGGGTTGAATTTTTGGTCAGGATGTAAGATTTCTTTAATGGTTGACAAGGATTTTTTAGAATTGTGTTAAATATTGCTCTGAATGTTGTTTTATAGTTTTTTTGTATTAATTTACTTGCTTTTTAGTACAGATGGTGAGCATTCTAAAGTTTAAGATATTGGGATGTTTTACATTTTTGCCATGCTTTCCAACTTTTTTTTTATCCTGCATAAGCATTCTGTTCTTTTTGGATAGCCAAATTGCATAATTTCTTTTTAGTCTATTCCTTCCAGGAGGTGCAAAGTTATTTAGGAAAGTTACTTTGAATTCGCTTACAGCATCATCTAAGGGTAGAATTTTTAGGATATTCCAATTAATAGATGATAGGGTAGTAATGAATATGTGTGGGTTAAATTTGGACAAATTACATATTGTTTTGTAAACATACCATTTAGATGGATGTTTGAGGTATCTGGTTTAATTTCTTCAAATCTTTTTGCTTCTAATACCATTATGGGAATGGACCCCACTCCTAAGTCAGGGTATTATTCAGTCTTTGATGTTAAGTGAAATTGTTCTCTGCAGCACCCGCAATGGCCCCATAATTGACTTCTGCAATTCATTAGGAATTACATATATTACTAGCATATCTAAATATGACTGTAGATTCTTTTTTAGACCCATTGTTCCTATTATTACTACTGTTGTACCCGTCTGGGCATTTTTCTTCCACATTGCTCTAATTTCTGCCATGCAAATCTTGATATTTTATGACTGTGTTTCACTGCATGTGAGACACTGTAATCATAATGTACAGCAGTTTTAATGATGAATGATATTTTTCGTCTTTTTTCATGAACTACTAGATTTAGTTTTCTCAAATCTATTTTTGGACTGTGATAATGGGTGATCCCATGTGATGTACACTTCATCATTCTCTATAATGCTTTATGGTTCATGTTTCCAGTGCTTCTCAGCTATTTCTGTATTGTGGTGAGTACACAGTCCCAGTGCAACAATCTTTCCACATTATTGTACCTTTCACTGCACAGGCCCTGTGCCATGAGTGTATCTCACCCAGAAACAAGATGTGCGACTATTTAATTATTTTTTTATAGAACATACATTTGCCTGTGTCTCTCACATGTTCATTGTACTTTGTAAAGCAACATGTATGCAGTCCACTCTACAGGGTTGCCATTGTTAACCTTTCATTCTTCGGTTTTAACTCACCTCTCCTTATTCATTCCTGTGTGGAATCTTAATCATCATGAGGTTATTCCAGGAGATCAATACTTGCCACTACATTTATGGATTTTACACATTTCTTTCCTTCCGTCTGATCCTTTTCCTCACATTATTTATTTATTTTTTTTGCAGATTCAGTTGTTGTCTGATTTTTGACTACTACTGATTTGATTTCCATTTCTGCTTGCCAGTTGAACACTTCTGCTAAACTAAGCAGAGAGGTCATCTTAGACTTCCTCTCCTCATGTTTTAAATCTGTCACTATGTTTGGATTTAATGAGGTCAGCAGATATACATGCAGTCCAACAACTGTAGATCTATACAAGTAATCATTTTCGAGAAAGCCCATATCTTCTTCAGAGCAATGGATATATAATCTTGGTATACACTGATTTTTAGAATACTTTATTGAAGTTGGCTTTGTGGCTCTCTGTCATTCTATGGTTCTGTCTTGCAAAACCAACTTCAATAAAAAGTTTTCTAATAATGACAGAGGTACAATACTTTACCCCAAGTAAAATATTGCTCTGCTGTCTCGCTAATACCGACACACACACACAATCTTGCATCTCCATGCATCATTTCCTACACACGTGCACACCCACACAGACAAAATCATGCATGCCCTGCCAAATGAGTAATGTTCAAAGTTATACATTGCTCTCGGATACACACTCATTCATACACTCATCACTTTCGTGCATATGTACACCTGCACATGCATGTATTATTTCTGAAATAAGTACAACTTAATGTTTTAAGAAAGTAACTTCATTTTGTATGAATTACTTAATACCTCTTGTTGTTCTGTCATTACCTAAAGCCTTACCTGCAATGGAAAACTGTCCTTGTGGGTTGGGAGCATCTGTTCTTCACTGTGAATAGCTCCAGTAACCTCTGAGATTGTCTGTTTTAGGTATGTGAGAAAAAGTGATCTGTGTTTATCTGATGTATTTTCTTTAAAGAGGTTTGGAAATTAAATTTTTAAGTAAAGCTTCTCCAATGTCTCACATGAAGCATTGTACTAGTCATATAATATGTTTGACCATCTATTAATGTGTCAGCAGTCTAAGTGTAAACTAATGTACCTGACGATGTACTTGGCATTGTAGGAAGTAACTAGTATTGTAGGCATATTATTTGTGTGTGTTTGCATGTAAAGATTGACAGATGGAGTGGGGCAGAGGGTCTGTTTAACTTTAACTTTGTCGAGAAACAATGACATCTGTCACCATAGTTAAGTAAAGCAATAACACAACAAAATAAAGCACAACAGTTAAACATTTGCATATTTCAGGAGTGAAAGCAAGCAAAGTGTTGATGATGCAGAACAAAGTTTATAGCACTTTGAAGGAATACTGAGGATGCAAAAGCTGTGGAGGTAGAACAGGTAACCAGGCAGTTGCTATCTAAAACGAGAGATGCTGTGTACAGATATAAAAAAGAAAAGGAAAATTCAAAATAAGAGTAAAAGGGTCAGATGCTTCTCTTAAAGACAGGGTAGGGTGTTTACATATTGCTGTTGGTCTGGCAAGTAGTGGACAGGATTAAGCCTATGAATCATTATTGGCCTTATGCTTGTCCACAGTTTGACTCCTCCAGCATTTTTCACTGTTGTATATCTGTGGAAAAGGGACATTTAGATCAGCACCTGCAACGATATTGATCATTACTCTCAGGCACACATCCATACACACAGTCTCCCATCACTCTGCATCATTTCCTACACATACACACATCATTTATTCATGCATCCCCACACACATTCTTGCATCATTTATTTCCTCTGCATGTGCACACATACATATATATATATATATATATATATATATATATATATATATATATATATATATATACACACACACACACACACACACACACACACACACACACGCCATTTATTTCCTCCACAGAGACACACACCGTCGCATCATTTATTTCCTCCACACACACAGGCACATGCACACATATACTATAAATGAAAAATGCACACCTCGAATGCTTTTCTGAAATCATCTTGCTTCTTGTGCAAAGTGTTCACTCTACTTCCTTATTTTTACTTCTTAGAGCAACTCAATAAAAAGCATTCTTTTTAAAAAAAAACTTTTTTTTATTTATATTTTTATTATATATCATTTGATAAGCATGAAGCATTTTTCTGTACAACTGATCCAATATGTTTTAGGACCAGTCAGTCACACCATAACTGTAAGTTAAAACATGGAGAGCAATTTGGTTTATAGCTAGGACTTTATTTGTAGATATTAGGGATGTTTTCAGTATTAATTGTTTGACTTCTGAAGTATTCCTTACTGAATTTTATTTGCATTTGTTCATGTTTTATTGATGACCCTTCATCAATTCACAAATATTTATACACTCCTTCCTGCTCAAGTTCCTTTATATCACATTCCTGTCCAAGACTGATATTGTCTTGGTACTGAAACTTTCTTCCTTTAAACATTGCTTTTGCACATTTTTCAAGAGCAATTATCATTCTTACATCATTTGAAAATGTTTAACCACTTGCATTTGTGCTTTCAAATCATGTGATGAACTATATAATTTTAAGTCATTCACAAAAAGTAGATGAGACATCTTTAAGCAAGTTTTTATGTCAGCTAAATCATAACTATGACCTAATATCTTTAATTAAACATCTTAATGGGTAAAGGGCAAGACAAAACAACAATGGTAACAAAGAATCACTCTGGAATATTCCCTTTGAATTTTTATCCCTGGGATAATTTTCCCTTTTTCACGATTTAATTGAAAAGTGGTTTGTCACTGTAATGCAATTGGTCAATGTTGGATGCATCTTATTCATCTGTAAGCACTGCTTTATCCATGAATGTGGAATGCTGTCATATGCATTTTTGTTATTTATCCAGGCCAAAATTAGATTCTTCAGCTTTTTACAGTTCATTATTAATTTATTTGGCAACAAATGATCATTTATTCCATATGACTTTGGACTTTTTTTTTACCCTTTTGTTCTACTACCATGATTGAGTTTTCTTCTAAATTACTATACATTCTGTTAGCATCAATTCCAGTATATAGCTCGTACATAGTCAGAAGGCAAGTTTTCGGTCTATAGTTTTTAGGATAGCTTGTAGGTTCATTCTTAAGAAGCAGCGTAATTTTTCTCATTGCTAACCAGGTTGATATCTATGCAGGATGTGCATGTAAGTTGTTCTTACTTAAGGCTAAATCTTTGTGTACATCAGGCAATTATGGCATTCAGAATATATATTGGAAATAGTGTACAAGAGACTTGCCCCTGGATTCACAATGCTCCGTGCAAGAATAAGGCTATTCTTGCACAGAGTGGTTTGTGTCCATTTAAGATAGCAGCATGCCTTGTATATGCATGAATGAAGGCGCGCTATCTAAACTAAATGGACACCAACCAGGAACGAGCATAGGAGGCATGTGTCAGCAATCCCAGCACCTGAAATATGCCCCCTTCGCTCTGAAAGTGCTGTATGGCACTTTCTGACATGGATGACTATCAAACTATATAATATTAGAGCCTGGCTCTAATATTATATAGTAAACGAATGTCCGCAGACACTGAAATGTAAATAGCTAACATTTCAGTGTCTGTGGACACTGAAAAATAAACACAAAAACACCTATAGAAGGCAGCAGCCTTCAAGTGCACACCCCCAAATGTATGCACTCTCACCCTACATGCATGGAAGCAGTAGGGCAAGAGGAAATAAGCAAAAAATAAAAAAATGGAATAATAATTTTTTCTTCATGAGGTAAATCAGAAGTTTAAGTGCCGCGCAGCTTGTCTGCATGGCATACCTCTATGCTTAGCTTGGATGAAATCCTGAAAATGATAGACAAGTGCTACTGTGATAGAAAATGTCATCAAGCTGCTGTAGCATAGTGGTACTGCCATGATAAAGCATGTAGAATATGCTCGGTTTGATTCCCCCCTCTGCCAAATTATTTAATAAACTTTTAAGGAATTTGAATGATAGATGTCAATTATATGTATCAGTATAGCACAGTAGGGGTGGTAATATGTAAAATATAAATGTAAAAAATAATTTATAACTTTAATAAAAAAAAAACAGATTTAAGCAAAGCTTTGCTTGTGTAAGCATTGCTTACCTGCATTCAGATCTGCTTAGCTGGTGTAAGCATTGCTATGTGGATTTGAGCAGAGCTAAGCATAGTGCAGGATATTAAAACTGGCCAATCACAAAAGAGTGCAGGGGAAACAGCCCTATTTAAACTGCACAGGTGGGAATATAGCCATAACTATTTGGGATTGCACACAGCAGGACGAAAATGGCTGGTGTCGGAGGTGTGTGCTTCCGACCGCAATGTTAGAG
>NC_056729.1:190524661-190613639 GCF_019279795.1 Protopterus annectens | reverse complement strand
TTATTTCAAGGTCTATCCCTACTCCAAAGGTGTATTTCAAGGTGAATGACATCAGCAGGCTTGCCAAAGTAGGCCAATGGAATGTGTATTGACACACACACACACACACACACACACACACACACACACACACACACACACACACACACAGACAGTATAGATTTCAGCCCAGCGGGCAAGCTAATACCTCTATCACCCTCTCTGTCCAACTAGTGCTTTGTGTCTCTGCCCAAATAGCGGACGCACACTTACACTCACACACTTTGAGATAAGAGTTTATACAACCACACAGACACTCCTGGGGAAGGCTGGCACAGATTCTACAGCTGTTCCCCTTTCTCCCAGACTATATGGTAGTTCCACTTGCCACCACCCAATAATACTTATCAGCTACACAAAGGCCCTTAAAAGGGTATCCAATAATTACTGTGTAATATTATTATCCAATTGTTAGTATGACTAAACAGTCAAGGCTTATTAGAGTGACTTGGTACAAGATCCTTATATACATGCAATGTACTCTTAGAGACTAACTTATCTCTACACAAAACAGCCACAATTGAAGGGTTTTAAAATATTTAATAATAAATAATCAAAACCACAAGACAATACTTTCTCCAACACAGTGCTAGTCAAGAGTTCAGAGATCACACATAAATGCGTAAAATAATTCAGTAGTACATTTCTGAGATCACAGAAAAACACTTAATCTTTTTAGTTCCTAGCGATTTCTAAAAGAAAACACAAGTCTAAGATAACTTACATATGATCTAGACAGTGCTCTGAGTTGGATGATCAAGACAAAAATGCTTAATGCCTTCTGATTCTCTGTTTAAATTGTTATTGCAGTCCTGATTCCCATTACATAATTTTACACTTTCTTTGTATTCCCAGGCTGACAAACAGCATTTACATTCTTTTATACCTAGAAAAAAACAGAGCAATAAAGGACATTCCATATGTAAATTCTGGTCATTAACTTTAGTCTTAAAACAATAGGCAGGAAGCCTTCATCCAGCCTAGCCAGAACCGAATTGTAAACAAAGACAGTCATGAAATAATTTCAATTTCAAGACAGACAAGAAATGCTTGACTTAGCTTTCTTTACAGTAGAGGGCAATGTTGCCACATTGTTTTGAGTTCAACATTTCACAGCATATTCTTTCATTTAAGAAAACAAGCTTGTAATTCAACATTCATATTTACAAGTGACAGAATTATGTATAAGATCCTATATGGCTCTGGCTAGGCTGGGAGCCTTCACAGACATCAGTAGACTTGCTAAAGTAAGGCAATGGGAAGTGTAGTGACTGTGACTGGCCTCAAAAGCATTGATCAATGCACACACAAACAAACTCACACACAAAGCTTCACAGTTGCTATGTTGGGGATTACAACTTCTACCTAACTAGTACATCGCACTATAGCATTATGCAGTTATAGCACACACCATAGAGCTTATAGGGCTAGCCCTACTCCAAAGGTGTATTTCAAGGTGAATGACATCAGCAGGCTTGCCAAAGTAGGGCAATGGAAAGTGTAGTGACTGTGAATGGCCTCAAAAGCATTGATCCCTACACACACAAACACAGAGTTTTACAGTTGCCATGTCTGGGATTAGAACCCCTACATAACTAATGCACCACACTATAACATTACATATGTATAGCATGCACCACAGAGCTTATAGGGCTAACCTTTCTCCAAAGGTGTATTTCAAGGTGAATGACATCAGCAGACTTGCCAAAGTGGGGCAATGGAAAGTGTAGTGACTGGCCTCAAAAGCATTGATCCCTACACACACACACACACATACACACACACACACACACACACACACACACACACACACACACACACACACACACACACACACACACACACACACACACACACACACACACACACACACACACAGTTTCACAGTTACCATATCTGGGATTAGAACTCCTACCTAACTAGTACATCACACTATAGCATTATGCAGTTAGAGCATGTGCCAGGGAGCTTATGGGGCTAGCCCTTCTCCAAAGGTGTATTTCAAGGTGAATGACATCAGCAAGCTTGCCAAAGTAGGACAATATAAAGTATAGTGACTGTGACTGGCCTGAAAAACATTGATCCCTACACACGCAAGCACATGCACACACAGTTTCACAGTTGCCATGTCTGGGATTTGAACTGCTACCTAACTAGTACACCACACTATAGCATTACACAGTTATAGGATGCACCATGGAAATTACAAGGCTAGCCTTTCTCCAAATGTGTATTTCAAGGTGCATGACATCAGCACGCTTGCCAAAGTAGAGCAATGGAAAGTGACTGACTGGCTTCACAAGCATTGATCCATACACACACACACACACACACACACACACACAAACACATGCATGCACACACACACACACACACACACACACACACACACACACACACACACACACACACACACACACACACACACACACACACACACACACACAGAGTTTCACAGTTTCCATGTCTGGAATTAGAAATCCAACCTAACTAGTACATCACACTATAGCATTATGCAGTTATAGCATGCACCATGAAGCTTATAGGGCAAACCCTTCTCCAAGGGTGTATTTCAAGGTAAATGACAGCAACAGGCTTGCCAAAGTAGGGCAATGGAAAGTGTGACTGACTGGCCTCAAAAGCATTGATCCCTACAAACACCCACCCCCCCCCCCCACACACACAGAGTTTCACAGTTAGCATATCTGGGATTAGAACTCCTACCTAACTAGTACATCACACTATGGCATTATGCAGTTATAACACATGCCAGGGAGCTTATGGGGCAAGCCCTTCTCCAAAGGTGTATTTCAAGGTAAATGACAGCAGCAGGCTTGCCAAAGTAGGGCAATGGAAAGTGTAATGACTGACTGGCCTCAAAACATTGATTCACACACACACACACACACACACACACACACACACACACACACACACACACACACACACACACACACACACACACAGTCTCACAGTTGCCATGTCTAGGATTAGAACTCCTACCCAACTAGTAGATCACATTATAGCATTACACTGTTATAGCACACACCACATCGCTTATTGGGGTAGCCCTTCTCCAAAGGTGTATTTCAAGGTGAATGACTGCAGCAGGCTAGCTAAAGTACAGCAATGGGGAGTGCAGTGTGTGTGAATGGGCCATAGACCATTTGTCTGGAAGCACACACACAGTCACACACTAGTTTACATTTGACAAGACCATGTATACAATTGCTAGATGAATAATGACTTGTACTGTCATGTTACACAGTTATTGTAAGCACCACAGACACTAGTGCTGAGGTCTACCAGAAACAAATGTCTACAGTGATAGACATTTGCACATCATGTGGTATTGGCCAATTGGATGTGTGCTGGGAGGGACAGGCCTCATAATGGAAAGCTGTTTGTCATTGTCTGTCACTCTCTTCCCCACATTTATGTATGTGTATGTTTGACCTATTATAGTGTATTGTCCTTGGATATATGTGTGTATTCTTATCCGATGTGTATGCAAAGCATGACTGGTATGCAATGTGGAGTGTGTGCACAGACAACTGTGACTAACAGATATGTACAGTTGACTATTGTTGCCAGACATGGGCTTCATTTCTGTAAGTGTGGGAGCATGCCCGGTATGACCTTCTGTATTGAATGTGTGAATCCATTCCAGCTAGGTTGTACTCCAGTGCAGGCATTTGTGTTCTACACCTACAGCTAGCAACCTGTTTCTGCAGGATATCTGTAGATAGGTTGACAATATGGGGTCACAATGGGAAAAGGATACTGGGATACTGTAACTAATTGTGTCTGTGCTGCTTCTGCTACATGGTTTTGGTGTTAGCAGAGATATCCAGACATATGTACTATTTAACACTTGTGATGTTTTATGTCATCAACTACTGACAGGTATACGTATTTGCTTGCAGTAATTTCCTGGGGAATAGATGAATGAAGCTGCGTACAGTATTGTGGTCTGCAGCCTATATATTCTTGCACAAACATGCCATTTTGGAGGGGGAGCTGCAGACACTTACTGATGGGTCTGTGCAAATGGTTAAGCACCTTGGTACTGTGGTAGCTGAGGATCTCATGCTTGTAAATCTATCAATGTGACAGAATGGCCATATCCTACTGTGGCCATACCTCACAGCTACAGATTCACACAGGTTACCCAGAGACAGGACTCATATTAATGGTCATTACCCCTTCATATTTTGGTTTATGAGCAGATTTGTAACCACCCATTCCTGTGTTTGCAGGTAGGGATAGTATGTGCACGCACATCTGAGTTTTAGACTTCACACACTTCATGGTGTCCATGCTTCTACCCCCCCCCGTTATTCTATCCTTTTTTGAACATTATGAAAATGATATCTGATAAGTATCCCTATAGTTATCACTTCATCCTAGCAATATTTATGGGTTGATCCACAGTTCATGCAGTAGGACATGGTGGACATGCTACTGGGATTTGTCAACATGGCCTTGCATTTGTGTTTTGTGGACTATTATGTCATTATTTGGGAGTCCATGAGATAACATACATTGGCAGTACGGGTGAGACACAGGCCTTTGACAGAGGACTATAGGGCATTAGGTAGGGATGCAGGCCATATGTAGCAGGCCAGTGCATTGTCTTACTCCTACAGTCCCAGGATGCAAGCAACTGTATTCTCTAGTGGTGACAGAGTAGGTGTGCAAGGTGTTAATGGCAATAGTTTCTGTCCTTATTAATCCATTGGTGTGGATGCTGGCAGGGTGCTATTTACAGCTAGGGACACACCTGCATGGGACACCTCTTCATCATGCTGCATTCTGTGGATATTCCCATACAGAGGTGGGGGTCATATTGTACTCATTCCCAACAGCATGGATTTGACCTGTGAAGTACCTGTGGCTGATGGTGGGATGAGCTGAGTGCATGTGTGCTTTGGAAGCTACTTGCAGCTGACTAACCGATATATAGGGGGCATTCCACTTATGCTGGCCTTGTGTGGGGACATCAGTGGTTTCTCAGTACATCATACCTGTGCCTTTTGTGGTCTGCCAGTGTTTGGCCAGACTACATCAGTATTCCATACTACACAGCCAACTAATGTGATGCTAACCTGTATGTACAAATCCAAGGGTGTGCCCATTTGACAATAACATTTTATACACTGTCTTGGGTGCTTCCACCTGTGTACTGTTTGTATGTCTCAGCCCACATTCATGCCATGTCCATTTTTCAGATGGTGACAGATATTACATCTAAACAATTAGTATGGATTACTGCTGGATTGTGTTTGCTGGGATGCATTGTGTTTGGCATTGCAGTTGTGAGAACTTGGCCCTGTCATCAATGGTAGTGGCCATTGGGACACAACCCTCCATGCTGACCACTTTCATACAATATACAACACACAACAACCTAATACACAGAACCCTGCATATTGTACATGTGCAACAATCTATCCTACTACTTTGGCCAGCTCAGGTAATCTATGCGCCACCATTATTATACCCACACATACATGTTACTACATTTCCACAAAGGATTGTTGGGGGGCACACCTGACAACTGTAAACATTTGCAATGACTGTACTTGTATTTCAGGTACTTTGTTGGCTTCCATTTCATTCTGTATTCTGACCTATCATGCAGACTAGAGGCATATCAGTGTAGTACAGTTCTTAGGTTTTATTGACCTACATTTCAGTTTCAGACTTCTTACCCTTCAGAACTAACATTGCACTGCCTGACCTGTGTAGTCTGTATAGGCCTGGAGGGGGACTGTTCTCCATTGCCATCAATTGAAGGCCTTAGCACAGTCTTTGTGTTTGTCTACACTTGTCCTGCTGGTTGAGACTGTTGTTGGGTATGTGAGCCTCACTGACATGCATGTGTGTGTGTGTCCTATGGACACACATTTGGCCCACCACATGTCCTTCAGTGGGTTTTGTCACTTTATCTAGTACTGCCTACTATGTTGACACCAGTATTTGTTATGGATTTAATGCTGCCGATATAGGCGTCTACTATCTGATGCCATCCCATTCAGCCACCCAATTCCTTTGCATGCTCACATCCATACCATAGATACAAGTAGCAGAGCATACTACTCCATTCAGCAATTGATAGTGAGGGTGACTTACCTTGTGGCTGTGCCAGTATTGAGGATGGTGCTGGAGGGCTGACTATGCTGGATGCACATAGTACACTCCCTATACATGGTTAAGCACAGGTAGTGTCATGTTTAGCATCCCTTTTACTGTATGTGCGTGTCAGAGAGAGGTGTTATTCCCTGGGTTCCTACTGTGTCAATGTATGTGTTATGCATTGCCTCTTTGCCTAGGCCTGGGCATACTGGGCATGCCACCTTCTGCCTACAGGGGCAGGCTCAGGTTGCTCCTCCTCCGAGTCACTGTGCCTGTGCTGGCCTTGGCAATGGTGGTGGGGGGGGGTAATGTGTGGCCCTGCCCCATGCTCTTCCTGCTGGAGCTGTTTCCATAGGATAATACTGTGTAGCATGGCACATACAATAACAATTTGGGTATATGTAGCTGGTGAGTACTGCAAGGCTCCACCAGATATGTTCAGGCACTGAAACCATGATTTGAGCATCCCAAAACACACACTCTATTATGATTCTGGTCTGTGTGTGTGCCTCATTATAGAGTTCTTGTTCAGTTGTGTGTAATTTCTGATGGGTGTCATCAGCCCTGGCTCTAGTGCATAACGAGCATCCCCCACTAGGTGGCCATATGGGATATCCCCATTGGCAAATCTCTGGTACAGCTGCATCATATGCCAGATGTGGGAGTCATGATACCTTCCAGGGTTGCCAGCACACACATTCATTATAATGCTCTTGGCATCGCACACAAGCTGGCAGTTGATGGAGGGGAATCCCTTGTGGTTTATGTCGACTCTACCCCACTCACCAGGTGGTGCTTTGATGTGTATGTGTGTGCAGATTATAGCACCCACTACCTCAGGGTATTCTGCTATTTGGTGGAAGAGACGCATATTGTTGGTCAACACCTCACAGGTGTTGAGGAAATATATGCGCTCACCGGCATGTGCTGACATGGCATCCAGGAACTGGTGGAGTACCCTGGATGCTGATGCCTGTGAGATCCCCATAATATCTCCAGTTGGCCATTGGAATGTACCTGTGGCTAGTATTATTAAGCCTACACATACCTTGGTATCCACTGGGATGGGTTCCCCTCTGTTGGTTCTGTGTGTGAGGCATGGTTGGCACATCTCAAAAATTTACTGTAGGAGGTCCCTATCCACCCTATAGTGCTTCACTATCTCCAACTCATGTAGCCCCTGGTAGGTTACCCTGGGTCTGTACACTCTTCTCCAACTCACTGAGGGGTGGTCATCAGCATTGTCACCCTCACCACCCTCGGCCTCTTCCACATGTTGAGTTATGATAGTAAAAGCAGCCCCTATCATTTTGTTGCTTTTGTTAGGTAAAATTTCCCCATTTGTGTACACCAGCGGTGTAGAGTTTGTGGGAAAAACAAGAGGGAAAGGTGTCTGCATAGTTTATAGTAGTGTGCTGGGCTGGGCTGGGCTGCTGCCTGTGTAATTGTCTGGTTCCGATACATTTCACCTGCCAAGAAAAGCACAGTGAACAACCAAACATTTCACCTGCCAGCTATGCTAGTTCTCCTTGATTACCTTCCAACTGCTGTTTTCTATTCCCATTGTCTACCTGTTTAAGCCCGAGGTGCACAGTGGAAACCCAGTGCTCAGATGTGAACGGAGCTATTTCCTTTTTTTTTTTTTTTCTTTAAAACCCGGTGCATGGTCGCACAACCCTTTAGGCATTGTAAATACTGCTAGGCAGCTTCAGACACACCCCCTTCCTTAGCTGTGCTTAGCTAAGGGCAAACATGGGCCACAGGGCTCCAATAAGCTTACAGCATGCATAACACACCCCCTTATGAAGTCATCTAGCTCTTAGGCTTGCACTGTGGTCTTAATGCACCTACATGGTTGGGTGCAAGCTTGCACTGAGGGGAAATCTGCGATTCAGTATCATTGCCCTCATTTGCATAGGATTGACTGCTAATGCATGGTTACAAATCTAACACTCAGCATTCCCCCTTAGCAACCATTATTCTATGGTCTTGTTGTGTTATGTATGCCACTGACTATTACGGCAGAATTATGATTTTGGTTTAAAAGCTTATTTGCAGCTTTTTTTTTATTTTTGGGCCGATCCTGTTTGCACACTGCTGCCCTGCGCTTAAATGGCCGAAATCGGCCAACAAAAAAAATAAATAATTTTTATAATTTTGAAATTATTTTTCATGCCTATGGCCATATATTTGGCCTTTGGCATGCCTAACTCTTCTAAAACATGCATTTTTATGAGCTGTCATGCCTCCATTTTGTAGTTTGCAGAAATGTATTCAGCTACTGGCTGAATACATCTCTGCAATCTACTCTAATCCTATATGGATGTCTGCATGCTTCCTGGATTGCTAATTGACCTCATTTGCATGGTTTTCACCAGCAAATGAGGTAATTAGCATACAGGGGCTGTGTCCATGCAGGAATAGTGCAGGAGTGCTCGTGCACGTCCCGGGAGATTATTCCTGGATCACACGGCAGCCATACTGCCTGCAGCAGCTCTTGCACTATTCCTGCACACCGTGCAGAGCTTGCTGAATCCTGGGGCTGGTCTGTTCTGATACTGTGAATTGCTTTTATCATGTATTTTTGTTGATTTATTTCCTCTTCAATACTCTCTATTTGATGGTTTTATGATGACATTTTATTTCTGTCGTTCCCTTCCCTTACTGCTCTGCATTTTTAGGGTAAGACTTTATCTGTTATCAATTTAGCTGTGCAGTAACATATCCTATTTGCTTCTGTTATATCACATGGATTTCTGTTCATAGTTTTGTTTACTATCTTCATCTGTTTTATCAGACATCTACCATCTTGGATCTTATTTACTTTATGTAATCACTTTCTTTCATGGATCTTAATAAGTCTATCCATCTCAAATAAATCAAGCAAATCTTTCCTTAGATCATTTTCTTCTAAACTGAGGGTACGGTCTTTGCAGTCTATTTCCTGCAGGCATACACTAAATCCTTTACTTTGCAGACAATCCATAACTTGCGTTTCTATTTCTTTAACATCTCCATTACTAATCCTCTTTGACGTTTTTCCTTTGTTTTCTTATTTTTTTTGTATTGTGAAATGTTTCATATTTGCATACTTTTTTTCTGTATCGCTCTTCAAATATATCTTTGGCACTGCTTTTTGTGTTGGTTAGTTTTACTCTGTCCTTTGCATAAATATTGTAGCATATTAAAATGTCTTTCCCATGTCCATATTGAATGGTCTCTGTAGTAAAAGTTGATTAATGTTACACAACCATTCATGTCTACTGGGGTAGGCAATCCACAAATCCCCATAATGTAAGAGGACCATGTCAACCAACCTGTATGGTGTCTCTGTCTATATAGTAGCAGTTGACAGTGTTGTTTCCTTTTAGGAGATGTTAGCCACTGGTACATCCATGTACAATGTAGAGTGTGATGCTGCACAACATTCCAGAGACTGGCTCAAAAGGTGGCAGCTATTACATGCGGCTCTGTTAAAATTGATGCTGCTTTTACTGTCATATTGTGAGTAAAGCTCCTGTGCATGAGAAAATTCTGGCATTCAGAATATATCACTACTGATGCTCCCTGCACTCATGTTTATATGTTGTCGAGTCACCACCATGTTTGTTTCTCATGCTGATACAAAGCGGCTCTCATTTGTATGTTGACATTCATTTCCATGCCATTATGTGGTCATTTGCATATGATGCTTATCATACTACCTCTCAGATGTAGTCATTAGCATACTATGCATATCAGCCTATATCTCAAGCAATACAAACGCTCTATTGGTGCTTGTGAGGATGTGGCAGCTCTGTTGTAGAAGCACATTACTTATTTATTGGCATTTGATTACCAAGAAAGTCCAACTGGGTAGAAGTCCATTTTCAGCAGAGGCCCAGGGAGAAAAGCTCCAAATTATTACAAAACATTTAAGAACAATAATTTTAAAATCTTCAAAAATAAAACATTTGCAGTTTAAATAATTATAACAAATTAGCTATAATAAAAAAAGTGGTTAAGAATCAGTACAAGGTATATGACAATCGTTTATTATTTATAGAAATTGTAGACAGTTTGTAGAGAAAGTAAAGGCAAGTTACTGTAATACAAATAGGAATTGCACTGTGAAGTGAAGGAAAAATAGGATTATGGTATATTTAGAGAAAAAGACAGAGAAAAGAATTAGATAGCAGTAAGGAAGTAAGTGAAGAAGGGAGAGTAATAAGGCACAAGGAATGAAACATTACTTGCTTACATTAGGGATATAGGTTATCCTGGTTTTGAGCAAGAACAGAGCCAGATTTTAGCTAGGAAGCCTTTCAGAGTGGTTTTGAAAGGTGGGAGCGATGGTATGGACCTGATATATACAGGTAAGAGTTCCAGGCCTTAGCAACCTTGTATGAGTATAGACAGTGTCCAGCAGATTTGCTAGGCTTATAGACAGACAGGAGTTTTTGGTCACTGGATAACTAAGACTGACTGGGAACACAGTTGTGTTGAAAGTTTTTTAGTGATGGACATGCACATGGATGCTGAATAATTTCATCGGTAGTAAGAAGTTGTGTATATGTTAGTTGATGTGGCATTTGTAACCAATTTAGGCTTTTCAGTGCTATACAGTGGTGGGTTCTGAAAGCGGTACATGCTGCAAATTTAGCACTTTGTTGTAGCATTGTTCAGGTTTCAGTTTTTGTGAAACCTGGACGTTAGTAAGGATGGAAGCGCCATAAATAAGAATGGAGAAGAGATAAGTAGTGGCAAGTGTAGTATTAGTTACATCAGTGAGAAAGGTTTTGGCTCTGTAAAGCATCCCTAGTTTATGATTTTTTTCTCATCTACTTTTGTACATGCAGGTTGAATGTAAGATTATCATCCACAATCAGCACAAATAGTTTGCTATGAGAAGTGACTTCAGTGGTTGTATTATCAAGAGAAATCTGTAAATTAATTTTTTCATGAGAGAGGGATTCAGGGAAAAAATTAGTAGTTTGGTCTCTTTTTGGGTTAAGCATGAGTTATGAAGCCATATTTCAGTGGCTGCTAAAGCTTAGAGTAATTTTTTGGAGGTGTACCACATTGTCACATGTGCAAAGAGTGGAATCATCTATGTATTTTATTAGGGTAGCCTGTTGTGTGGAAGTATAGAGAATGTTGGTGAAAATGTTAGAGTAGAGGACCAAGGATAGAGCCTTGGGGTACATCGGTGGTGACTGGAGGTAAGGAGAGAGCAGAGAGTGCCATTTTTACTAACTGATACCTATTGACAGGTAGCTTTTGAATTACAGAAGGATGGATTAAGAGACCTAGTGAGGGCTTTGAAGAAGAGGTTTATCTGCGACAAACTGTGTCGAAGGCTTTAGACAAGTCTAGAAATAAGAAAGAGACTAACTTGCCATTATCTCTAGCTTTGACAGTATCTATATAGGTTAAAAGGGCAGTACTAGTACTATGGGAAGGAAGCCATGTTGTGTAAGGGATAAGAGTTCTTCCTGCAGAAGATAGTCTAGCGATACACTTTGGGGTGATAAGATCGCCATACGTCTAAAGTTATTCGTGTCTGCTGAATTTCCTCCTTTGTGCAGAGGGATAATGCATGACTTTTTTGAAAGAGAAGGAATATGGGATTCCAGGATTGACCTATTTATAAGGACTGAGACAGGATAAGCAATGCTATTGCCTGCTATTTTTAGGTGCTCAGTTGGAAGATCATCAGCTGAAGAAGAACAGTTTAAGTTTAAGAGTATTTTTATATAGGACGTGGGCATAGGTTCATTTATGAAGTGGGGATATTACATCATGGTACGTTCATTTAGAGCATTCTCATGGAAGGCTTTGTTTCTGTTGATTTATCTATATCTATTGATCTTTCTCTATATATAAAAATATGTACAGTGTGTATGTATGTGTGTGATATACAAGTCAAGCAGCTGGGACAACATTCTTTTTTTATAAAAGAAACATTGAGAAACCTTCCTTTAAAAAAAAAAAAAAAAAAAAAAACAGGAAACATATTTACTGAATTATCACTAATGACATAGGCAATCATACATTCATATAAATGAAAACAAACCCATTTGACTTATTTTCAGTTGCAAACATTATACATCACATATAATCTTGTATACATTCCATGTTAATAGAACATTGCATAGTTCATTCAATTCCTGCCTTCTCTTAATCCTCATTCCTCTCTTCAAAACATATTCTGCATGTATTCTTCCCACAATTCCCATTTTTCTATGCAATTTGTTCCTACCATTTTATACGTATAAAATATAGAGTTCTGTTATGTCTATTACTACATGCATTACTTCTGGTATGGTTGGTTTAGACTTTAATTTCCATTTTCTAGTAACTGCTTTTTTGGCAGCCACCAGAATTAAACTTAGCAAGGCCGTACTATGTCTAGTTAATTTAGTTACAACAATTTGTTCACCCAGTCAGCAGTCTGCACTGATGTTTAAAGTCTGCCATCTCATTACACTCCCAATAATATCTTCCTAGTTACCTCTTTTTTCCCCATCACACTTCCAAAATTTGCAATCAACCTGAGGAAAAATTATTTGGAGTCTATTTGGGATCTTATGATCTGGTATCTGCCCCGAGTGTTTCCACCCTGTTGGAGCAGGAGAACTCTGGCAACAGACACTCCATGATCTGGTAAGCCGAGCCAGTTCGGATTTCACCAGATCTGACCCTTCCTCTTGGGGCCTCAGTATGGGTGAGTTCCTACCTTGGCCTCAGAACTTCTATCTTCTGCTTTGGAGGTTCCTTCTGCTCCAACAACTCATTTGTTGGATCTGAGGAGTTCTTTGGAGTGGGATGGACTGCCTTTGTAGTTATGAGGAGGGTTCTGACTACCTCTCAGTCTGAGACACAATCAAAGGTTCATAGGTTGGTACTAGGCTATCAGCCCTGGGGCCTATACAAGCCCAGCCAAAAAGGTAACCTGGCTTTTGCCACACAAGAAAATTATTTTCCTGTGCCACTGTTGAGCAGAGCTACAGAAGTGATCCCTGGGGTGAATTTCCTATTTCCCATCCAATCAAGATTTTTCTTGAAGAGTGCTAATGAGGAGCTTTGTTTGATATAGATAGGTAGTTTATTCCAGAGTATGGGAAGTCTCTGGGACAGGAATCTATCCCTCTGGCATGTTCTGTTTATTGTGGTGACAAGTTTTAGGTCCCTAGAGCATGTAGCTCGGAGGGATTGTGATTTCTTTAATTGGAGCATGTCCAACAGCTGTGGGTTTGACATAGCTTTGTATGTTAGGCAGAGATCACCTCTGAGTAAGCGATATGCGATGGAGTAAAGCTGGAGTTTTTTGAGATGGTCTGCGTAGGTCATCTTTTTGAGGCCGGTAATCCTCTGTGAGGTATTTCTGTGGCCTTTACAGTTGTTGTAGATGTCTTGTGAGGTGCATACCAGAAGAGGCATTGTACTCTATAATGGGTCTAATGAGTGATGAGTAGAGGGGAACAATGACCTCTTTCTGGATGAGAAACCTTTTGTGATGAGGTGTGCCACATAGAAGGATTTCCTGACTACTGTGGCGATGTGATTATCAAAGGAGGGGCTACGGTCTACCTGTGCCCCAAGGTCTCTTTTCACACTTTTGGTGTTAAGTATACTACCGCCTATGTTGTAGTTCATGGGTACGGAGTTTTTACCAAAGGGGGTGACAATGTACTTTTTGGCATTGAGCTTGAGGCCATGGCTTTCACACCAGGCATCTGTCTCAGTGAGGCCCTTTTGTAGGATGTCCACATAGTTAGAAATTTTGATTATGGCTCCTAGTTTGCAGTCATCTGTGAACTTCATTAGCCAAAGACATTCTATGTTAGCCTGTACTTCAGAGAAGTAGACACTAAACAGGAGAGGACCCAGGACTGAACCCTGTGGTACTCCACTTGTCACTGGCCTGAAGTCAGATTTGGAGTCTGCTACTTTCACAGTGTGGGTTCTGTCAGTGAGCTAGTTGGCAACCCATCTTGTGACATAGGGATTTATACCTAGTTTAGTGAGTTTATCTATAATTCCAGAGTGGGAGGATGGTGTCGAAAGCCTTGACAAGATCTAGATAGGCTGTGTGATCCACCTTACCCTTGTCTACAGCTTTGGTGACTGCTTCAAAGAAGTCTATCAGGTTTAGGAGACATGATCTGCCTTCTACAAACCTGAACTGGGTGGGGTCCAGAGTTTGGAGACTACCAATGTCTTTGTTTATACGTTCCATGATGATATGTTCCATGGCCTTGCAGACCAGGGTCATCAGGCTAATGGGGCGGTAGTTCCTGGGGTCTGTGGAGGCTCCCCCCTTGTGGAGTGGGATAACAATTGCTGTGCACCATTCAGCAGGCACAAATCCTGAGGTGAGGCTATGATTGAACATGGTACCTAGGTGGGGTGCCGGTTCGTTCTGTAGTTCGTGTAGAACGCAGCCTGGGATGTTGTCTGGTCCCATGGATGCTGTGTTCTTGGCTTTGGAGAGTGTGGTTTTTACCTGTGCAGCCATGATTACAGGAACTTTGCATTCTTCCAGTATAGAGATGGGCTCTTTAGGAGGTGAGAGGGGGGTGAAGTTAGCACTGAACTTATCTGCCAGGATGTTGGCAATATCAGTTGGGTCTGTATATTTAGTGCCATTGTGCTGTAACTCAGAACAGATCTGAGTGTTGCCATTGAGATTCTTGACATAGCTATAGAATGCTTTGTGGTTGTCTTAAGAATCAGTGGCGATTTTGTTTTCATAACTAGCTTTGGAGGATTTTATTAGGGATCGCAGCTTCTTACTGAGGCTGACCTCCTGCTCCTCCACTCATGGGATTTTTCCCTCTTTTGCAAAAGTTTTTTCTTTCTGTTGTACAGTTTGTTTATGGCAGGGGACCACCAGACTGGCTTCCTTTTTTGGAGGATAGCGTCTAGGTTCTGTTTGGGATAGCATGATCTTCGCACTCGTGAAAGTGCTTATAAAGTGCAATTGTGTAGGATTCAGTAGTCGTAACTGTATTGTCCATCTGCATCGGTGTCATGAAGTTCACCACTTCTGTCTTAAGAAGCATGAAGTTGGCTTTGGAGAAAGTTTTTACCATGGTTTCCTTAATGGGGGGTGGGGGCAGGATGTGGATATCTAAGATAATTAGCTTATGGTCGGATCGGACCAGTGAGGCATTGACTTCACGTGTGGACTCATGTTGGTAATGACTAGATCTAGGATATTGTTGCCCCTGGTGGGGGAGTGGATAAATTGATCATTGAGCGAAGGAGTTGGTACACGAGTAGTTTTCTCAGTCAATGGTGGGGTAGTTGAAATCAAATAAACAACGAGAGGCCAGCAATAGACAGTCCTGAAGTAAAAAATAATTATGTCCAATACATATAAATGGCTAAAATGATCCTTTATTAAACAGACCGGTTTCGGCAACCAATGCCTTCTTCAGTGTATGAAAAAGTCTCCAAAAATCCCAACTATTTATAGACATACCCCACCTGTGAGATTGATGGAAAATACCACCAGTAAATATTTAAAGAAAAAGAGACCAAAATTTAAACAACTATTATACAAAATGAATAAATGCAACCATATCTGGACAATATGTGGCATATATAAAGACAAATTAAACATAAAAATAAATTGAACATAAAAAATAAAAAATATGTTATAAACTGAACCCAACACATTAAACTAATGCAAAACCAAATTGCAGATAAATAAATACATATCAATTGTGGTATAATTATGATAAGAACATATATCATATAGACTATCATAACCATAAAGAACATCACATACAAAGCCTGAAAATATCAAATAAATGTTCCAACAGAAAACATGTGGTTAACAAATGATGATATGGCCGAATTCGGAAATCCGAGCTTCATCAAGTGTTCCAATAATATTCCTTCCGCTATGATTGCATCTGGTATGCCCATATGCCTTTTGTTCTTCTCCATGGGACCCTATATGACACATCAAAAAAACTGTGAAAAAATATGAGAAATAAAGGCATGCAGATAACTATTAACAAATATTAATAGAAATCCATAATGTAAAAAAGATGCCCAAATCAATATATTTGAAAAACAAAAAACATAAATTGTACCAACCTAAATCTTCATATTTATAAATGGTCATTTAGTCCTGGAGGAAATAGGGCGCCCAATGTAATGATCCAATGTTGTTCCTTATGAGTAAGTATTTTATGCCATCCCTGGGGATAACTACGATCACCCAGAATTCTATCTATAATTATAAAAGAAAATTGTGCATCAGGATGTTTCAGATTGTGCCGATAAAAGGCATTAGTTTCCTTCTTAATTTTGATGTCAGATCTATGTTCATTGATGCGTGTTCTGAGTGGTCTAGAAGTTTGGTCTACATAAAAGGCTTGACACCGACAAGTTGCCAAATAGACCACCCAACTGCTGCTACAGTTACCAAATGTTCTGCATTGATACACCTTGCTGGTATTATAGCTTGTAAATTCCTTACTTTTGTTAACTTGTTTGCATGAACCACAATGGCCACAAGGGAATGTACCCACTTATACATCCCCTGACATAGCCAATTGTTGATGTATCGCTCCCCCACTTTCTATGTGTTTGAAATGTGAAAATAGAGAGCCAAGAGTTCTGCCTCTCCTGTAAGAGAAACGGCACTGTTGATCCAATATTGATCTCAAATGTTCATTGGCCATCAGACTATTCCAATGTCTATTAATGATGCCCTTGATAGCATTGGAATTTCTGCCAAAGGTAGTAACAAACCGGATGATATCTGCAGAACAATCCCTAGTTTGAGATTGATATTGTAACAAAGTTTTTCTCTCAATATTGTAAGTCCAACTCCAGGCATTTAGAATGTCTTGATGTCTGTAACCCCTATTGGCAAACCTATGATAAAGATCCAAGCCATCCCTATCAAAATCACCCTGTGTCGAGCTCAGGTGTTTGATGCGCATAAATTGAGACTTAGGGATGTTGCGGATGGTGTGGCCTGGGTGCATGCTAGAAGCATGCAACAAGGTGTTGTATTGAGGGTATTTACGATAAGATCTCATGTTCAACGTATGATCTGTATTTCCGGTAATAGTAACATCCAAAAAATTGATGCTTTGAAGAACGTATGTTACCGTGAACTCAATTCCCCAAACATTTTGATTAAGGTATTCGATAAATTCCTGTAAATACCTAGCATCTGCCCACCACACCATCCAGCAATCATCCAGGTACCTGCGCCAAATGTCTATTTCCACAAGATAGATATTGTGTAGTGGATCATAGATCATGCATTCCTCAAAGAATGCCATGAACAGATCGGCATAAATGGGAGCAAAGGATGCTCCCGTGGCTGTACCTTGCAATTGCCAATTGCATTGCCTTTGGAAATAAAAGACATTCTTATTGAGGACATGTTCCGTCATGCAGATAAGCAGCGTATTAAACCCAGGGGAGTATAAAGCAGCCCTGTCCAACCAATATTGTAGGGCCTGTAGGCCAGCCCAATGTGGAATGCTAGTGTATAGGGCCTTAACATCCAATGAACACATGAGCCATCCAGGCTGAAGTTGACAGTCCTGTATGATCTGTAAAAATTGAGTCGTATCCTGCAGTCTTGCCCTGACAAAACACAACAATGGTTTAAGATATTGAGTAAGAAAATCAGATAAAGACTCCGTCAAGGACCCAATTCCTGATACAATCGGTCTCCCTGGAGGATTTGTAATGGACTTATGTATTTTTGGAAGCAAATACAAGATTTGCTTCTGAGGATCCTTGACAGTTAATTGAAAAACACAATTTTTAGTTATAATGCCCTCCTCAAGGGCAAGATTGAGGAACAAGTCTATTTCCTGTTTAAAATGAATGGTAGGATCATAGGCCATATGCATGTAACATCTTTTATCAGCCAGTTGAGATTGGCCCTCATTCAGATATGAACTCATATCCATCACAACCATGGCACCACCTTTATCAGCTGGAAGGATGGCAATATTATGATTCTCCCGTAGCTCAGTGAGAGCAGTAGTTTCCTGTGTAGATAGATTAGATCTTAATATGTCATATTCCCTATGCTCAGAATGTAGGTCCCTAAGGACCGCTTGCATAAAAATGGAAACATGTCTGTTCACTGGTGGTTGAAAATCAGACTTAATGAATCTAAACTGATCAGTTCTTTGAGAGTCTCGATCTGCAAAAAACAATTTCAAATTCAGGTTACGACAGAAGCTCATAACATCAGTGGCAATGCTATATTCATTGCAAAAGAACCCAGGGATAAAACCTAAACCTTTATTGAGAAGTTGTTGTTGCTGTACAGACAATGTTTCTTTGGACAAATTCAAAACATTTAGATTGACCCCCTGATTTAGGTTAGGAAATTCTGGATCAATCCCTCGAGGGAATTTGGCATATTGGCCACATTTGTGTTTGCGTCCACCCCTACGCCTGGGTCCATATCTAAAGGGATTACCCTATTGGATTTTTTTCTATGTGGTGAATCCTTGTTACTGGAACTATCGTAATCGGTACATGAAGAATCCTCCCGAGGCGCTGGCACTGGTTTGATCCCTATTTTTCTGAATAGACCGTGGTCTTTTTTTAAAGTTATTACTGGGAACATTAGATGTAGAACCAGGACTGGTACCCATAAATCTCACTGTTCTCGGGGAGTCAAAAGGACGCCCTCTTTGGTAATCCATATAGTCTCTTTTAAACTTCTTTATTTTTCTATCTTTGGTAACTTTATCATGGATTGTGAGTTCCTGTGATAATTTTTTAATAGAGTCTTGAAATGTAGATTGGGACTCAAATCTTTTACAATCTAAACACATAGCGTTACATGCATATGGCCTATGATCCTACCATTCATTTTAAACAGGAAATAGACTCGTTCCTCAATCTTGCCCTTGAGGAGGGCATTATAACTAAAAATTGTGTTTTTCAATTAACTGTCAAGGATCATCAGAAGCAAATCTTGTATTTGCTTTCAAAAATGCATAAGTCTATTACAAATCCTCCGGGGAGACCGATTGTATCAGGAATTGGGTCCTTGATGGAGCTTTTACCTGCCTTTCTTACACAATATCTTAAACCATTGTTGTGTTTTGTCAGGGCAAGACTGCAGGATACGACTCAATTTTTACAGATCATACAGGACTGTCAACTTGAGCCTGGATGGCTCATGTGTTCATTGGATGTTAAGGCCCTATACACTAGCATTCCACATTGGGCTGGCCTACAGGCCCTACAATATTGGTTGGACAGGGATGCTTTATACTCCCCTGGGTTTAATACGCTGCTTATCTGCATGATGGAACATGTCCTCAATAAGAATGTCTTTTATTTCCAAAGGCAATGCTATTGGCAATTGCAAGGTACGGCCATGGGAGCATCCTTTGCTCCCATTTATGCCGATCTGTTCATGGCATTCTTTGAGGAATGCATGATCTATGATCCACTACACAATATCTATCTTGTGGAAATAGACATTTGGCTCAGGTACCTGGATGATTGCTGGATGGTGTGGCGGGCAGATGCTAGGTATTTACAGGAATTTATCGAATGCCTTAATCAAAATGTTTGGGGAATTGAGTTCATGGTAACATACGATCTTCAAAGCATCAATTTTTTGGATGTTACTATTACCAGAAATACAGATCATACGTTGAACATGAGATCTTATTGTAAATACCCTCAATACAACACCTTGTTGCATGCTTCTAGCATGCACCCAGGCCACACCATCCGCAACATCCCTAAGTCTCAATTCATGCGTATCAAACGCCTGAGCTCAACACAGGGTGATTTTGATAGGGATGGCTTGGATCTTTATCATAGGTTTGCCAATAGGGGTTACAGACATCAAGACATTCTAAATGCCTGGAGTTGGACTAACAATATTGAGAGAAAAACTTTGTTACAATATCAATCTAAAACTAGGGATTGTTCTGCAGATAGCATCCGGTTTGTTACTACCCTTGGCAGAAATTCCAATGCTATCTAGGGCATCATTAATAGACATTGAAATATTCTGATGGCCAATGAACATTTGAGATCAATATTGGATCAACAGTGCCATTTCTCTTACAGGAGAGGCAGAACTCTTGGCTCTCTATTTTCACATTTCAAACACATAGAAAGTGGGGGGGAGCGATACATCAACAATTGACTATGTCAGGGGATGTATTAGTGGGTACATTCCCTTGTGGCCATTGTGGTTCATGCAAACAAGTCAACAAAAGTAAGGAATTTACAAGCTATAATACCAGCAAGGTGTATCAATGCAGAACACTTGGTAACTGTAGCAGCAGTTGGGTGGTCTATTTGGCAACTTGTCGGTGTCAAGCCTTTTATGTAGGCCAAACTTTTAGACCACTCAGAACACACATCAATGAACATAGATCTGACATCAAAATTAAGAAGGAAACTAATGCCTTATATCGGCACAATCTGAAACATCCTGATGCACAATTTTCTTTTATAATTATAGATAGAATTCTGGGTGATCGTAGTAATCCCCAGGGATGGCATAAAATACTTACTCATAAGGAACAACATTGGATCATTACATTGGGTGCCCTATTTCCTCCAGGACTAAATGACCATTTATAAATATGAAGATTTAGGTTGGTGCAATTTATGTTTTTTGTTTTTCAAATATATTGATTTGGGCATCTTTTTTACATTATGGATTTCTATTAATATTTGTTAATAGTTATCTGCATGCCTTTATTTCTCATATTTTTTTACAGTTTTTTTGATGTGTCATATAGGGACCCATGGAGAAGAACAAAGGCATATGGACATGCCAGATGCAATCATAGCGGAAGGAATATCATTGGAACACTTGATGAAGCACGGATTTCCGAATTCGGCCATATCATCATTTGTTAACCACATGTTTTCTGTTGGAACATTTATTTGATATTTTCAGGCTTTGTATGTGAGGTTCTTTATGGTTATGATAGTCTATATGATATATGTCTTATCATAACTATATCACAATTGATATGTATTTATTTATCTGCAATTTGGTTTTGCATTAGTTTAATGTGTTGGGTTCAGTTTATAACATATTTTTTATTTTTTATGTTCAATTTATTTTTATGTTTATTTTGTCTTTATATATGCCACATATTGTCCAGATATGGTTGCATTTATTCATTTTGTATAATAGTTGTTTAAATTTTGGTCTTTTTTTCTTTAAATATTTACTGGTGGTATTTTCCATCAATCTCACAGGTGGGGTGTGTCTATAAATAGTTGGGATTTTTGGAGACTTTTTCATACACTGAAGAAGGCATTGGTTGCCGAAACCGGTCTGTTTAATAAAGGATCATTTTAGCCATTTATATGTATTGGACATAATTATTTTTTTACTTCAGGACCGTCTATTGCTGGCCTCTCGTTGTTTATTTGGTTTGGTTCGGCCGCGCATCTACCTACGTGCATAGCATCATGTTGGGTTGTAGTTGAAATCACCCATTATTCGGGTGTTTGGTTGAACCCTAACATTTTCCTGTACATCAAGAAAAGAGGAGTACGAATCCTGTGGCATGGTGCGGGATCTGTAGCAAGCCACAATTTGGATTGCAGTTTTGCCCAGAGTTAGTTGCAATTGGATAACCTCGGATGCATTATGCTGAGCAACTAGCCTGGAGGTGTGGATATCCTTAATGAATATGGACACATCTCCACCTTTGGTATTCCGGTCCAGGTTACATGGCCGAAAAGTGTGGTATGAGTTATAGCCTAGTAGTGCAGGGGTGCTCTCTGGAGCCTTGAACCAGGTCTCGGTCACTGCACAGATATCAATTTTCTCCATTTTAAGGAGTGCCTCGAGTGAGTGCATTTTGAGATTTAGACATCTAGCATTGAGTAGCATCACCCTCAGTTTTTGCTTGACTGTTCCTGTTATCATGGTGAATTTGTCATTTAAACCTTGCCTAAAAAAGGCACTATAGGGGCAGCAAGAACCTTAGCCAGTATCTGGAATCCCAGGGGTGACAGGTGCAGGCCATCACTGGCAAAGCATCGTGGTCTGTCGACCATGTGTTCCCAGGCAGACAGATACTGGATCCCTTTAGAATGACACCAGAAGCTCAGCCAATTGTTGAAGTCAATCATTTTGTCCTTGTACTGTGGCATCATTCTGGGTGATGGCAAAATGCTACTCAGGGCTAGGGTCATACCTGCCTGGGCTACAAGATCGGAGATCTCTTCCATGTCTATTTTCATGTAGTCCAGGGAGGTATGTCTCAGGTCGTTCACACCAACATGGACAATGACTGAGTCATATTTGTACTTGTTGTGGAGTGACCTGAGTGCGTGAGTTATGTGGCGGATCCTGGCATCTGACAGGCAGCTGACAGTAACCTTCTCCTTGTTTAGCCTGGTGAGTGAGACATCAGTGTGCCTGAATATAGAGTTATCTATGACTAGTTTGTTGGGACATTGTTTTGCCTTATTGGCTGTGGTTGAGTGGCACACTGAGTCTGCGGGCTATGTGCCATTTGGGTTGTGTTGGGGGGGGGGGGTTGCTTGCATTTCTGCTTTGGAGGTCTCTGTTGCTTGAGCTTATTATTGAGAGCCTCCGTGAATGTTTTTGTGTTTCTATGTGTGGACTTTGGTGGTGTAGATTTAGTGAGACTATGTGATGAGTGTGGTGTGGTGCAAGTGTTTACCTTCTCTTCTTGACTGTCAAGTTCAGTCTTGGTTGGAGAGAGCTTTACCTCCAGTTTGGCTAGATAAGTGCATCTCTCACAGGTTGTAGTATTGGGTGGTAGGAGGAGAGGGTTGTCTGTGTACATGAGGCAATTTCTACATTGCCCCAAGATGCCTAGATTCATCAGATAGACAGGAGATAACACTGGGAGCTGACCCTTGGACATGCCTGAATAAAAAACTATTTTCCTCTAGATAAGTGAGGAAAGTGAGTACAAGAGCTGTTTTTCTCTAAACAAGTGAGGAAAGTAAGTATCAAAACTGTTTCCCTCTAGGTAATGAGGAAGGTTGTGTGCTGCAGTAATGAGTAGGTTATTTAGTGCTTACAACAAGTTCTTAACAAGTGCTGATCAAGAATAAGCAAATTAAAGTGCTAAAACTAAGAATCTGTATCTGGACTAAACTAGTTGCAGGAAAGGGGGGAACACAAGTGCAAATGTAGGCTTTTAAATCAGAAAGTTGAGAAAGATGGAAAAACTGCCCAAACGGCCAATAACTACAGTTTCTGGGCCAGAACCACTCCTTATGTGATAGATAGGTTACCTAGTACTTACCACTCCCACTGATAAGCTAGAAGGCTTCCCTCCAACACAGAAAGCTTGTGTGTGGGGGGGGGGGGGGGTCTCAGTTTACATACAGTCCTGGATACAGCATATCTGAATCTGGACTACACTAGTTACAGGAAAGGTAGGATACAGGCTTAGATATATTTTTAATATATACAGAAAAGTAGCTAAAACAGCAGTAAAAACAACTCAAATGCAGCGCAAGCTAGCACACTTAGTATGTAGCAATATTAGACCAAACAGTTTAAAAAAATGCAATTAAATTAAAAATGACTAAAAACAAGTGCAGAAGGAGTCTTTTAGGTAGAATGAGGTAAAGATATGGGACTGGGGGGAGTGTCCCAGATCAAATGTACAGTGGGGGTGGGCATCTGCAAAAGCCTCCAAATTTAAAAAAACAAGACAGGAATTGGGAGGATAGGTAGGGGAAAACCAACACCTTCAGCAGAGATCTGAAAAACTATACAGTGAAGCAAAAATAGTGCACAACTCTGAAGTCAGCCAGCAATGACATAAAATTAGTCAAACAACAATTAACAGTACATGACTCTGAAGTCTCAGAAGAAACAGTACACAATCTCCTTCAGATCTTCCTCCCAGTTCTGTCCAGGTGTCTGTCTCCTCACCTACCCTCTCCACAGGACCACAGAGACCCTAGACCTCAGGATGTTCAGCAGGGGACTCCCCCTCTTCTGAAACATCCTCAGAATATCCCACTGATGAAGTCCCTCAAAAGAGGACATGCAAGAGTATACTTCCCAGAGGAGTTCATCACTTCTGATACCGACCTTGATGAAGAAGAAAGGTCTCCACTCTAACCTCCTGAAAATGGCTCCTTTGGAGAAATCCTGAAAATCTTAAAGCAGAGAGGTGACTGATGGTTCACCTCCACTTTAGTCACGGAGTCGGTTTACCTGAAGGCCTTTGGGGTGCACCCTTCAACCTCTTGAGTGACCCCTCTTTCTGATGAGCTTATTGAGTTAATCTCTTGGAAGGCTTGGGAGATCCCAGACACCGTACAGCCTAACTCTAGGAGGCCAAATATATTACTGCAACTAAGGCAAGAACTTTTTGACAAAAGTTATAGCAGTTGATGCCATGGTTATGGCGGTGGCCATTAAAAAGGAGCTTTCTGAGACCAGCTCCTGTATCCATCCTCAAAATAAGAATTCCAGGACAATGGATAGGTATGAGAAGCACATCTTTTTACTGACATTTGCCTTACGGTCATTGAATTATCATACCCACTTCACTACATTGCAGAGGAACCTGCTAAAGAACTATCAGACTTCCTTCAAACAGCTATAGCTTATGTGATGGCGGATGAAGTCAGTGCTCAGCTCACCACTCTAAATTCAGTCGTAAACTTGTCCATGAGGCTTATATCATATGCAGCAGATGGAATGAGTAGGTCAGCAGGTTCAGGCATCTCTCTCAGGAGGCAGGCCTCGGTGTGCCTTTATGATTTCGTGGAGCCCTTCAAGTCTTCCTTCATCAATGCCCCTTTTGATGACTGTTCTCTGTTTGGGCCCAAAGTAAAAGAAACACTCACCATTTGTGAAGAAGGTAAGACCTTATCTGCCATTGGAGTACTTTTTTCCACACCTACTAGACCCTTTCACAAAGGTCAAAGAGGTAGTGGGAAGATGTCTTTCATAAAATCTCAGAGGTCTTTTCCAAGACACACAGGATGAAAGTTCCCCTAGAGGCAGAGGGGGGAACAATAATGGAAGATGCCACCCTTGTGGCAACGGAGGCCCACAAAATCAAGGCTCCAGGGAATTGTTCCTTGGTAGACACTTCCAGCACTCCTGAAGGAGTACCCAATTGTTCACCTCTGGAGGCAGTTCTGGGCCATTTGTCTCTGCAGCATGAAACCTGGCAAAATATAACATACATCAAATGGGTGCAGGGCATAATATCCAGAGGATATGTTATTCCCTTCATCCACACTCCTGTAAACAAGTCTTTTCCAGATGTTCCACCCAATCAAAAGGAACAAGCAACATTAGAAATCCAAAAGTTGCTAAGAAAAAAAGAGTCATCCAAGAAGTCCCCACAAACCAGAGATGACCCAGAATTATTCAAGATTTTTTTTTTTAGCTCCAAAGAAAACAGGCGACTGGAGACCCATTTTGGACCTTGACAATCTAAACAAGTCTGTAAAAACAGATAAGCTCTGGATGGTGACACTGCAGTCAATACTTCCATTCCTGAAAAAAGGTAATTGGATGTGCTCTATAGACCTTCAGGATGCATACTACCACATTCTAATGGAAAGGTAATCCAGAAGATTCTTGCACTTCCAGCTAAGATCCAATCACTTCCAGTTTTGAGCTTTGCCCTTTGGTCTCACCACAGCCCCCAGATTGTTCTCCAAATGTATGTCAGTAGTGACGGCTCACATGAGACAGAGGATTCTGTATGTTTCCATATCTGGATGACTGGCTCATAACCACCCCAACCAGGCATCTTCTGCTACAAGCCAGGGACTATAGCCTTCAAGGGTCTACTTCATAATGTCGAAAGCTGACAATATTGAAGCTGATATTGTCTGCAGCACAACATCGAAAGTGCAGAACATCGTGCAGGTAAACGGAAATCTCTGTAGGGGGAGATTTCCATTTACCTCAATGTAGTGCGGTCTTACAGTTGGAATATTTAAGTAGGGGGGGTATGGGGCGCAGGGGTGATTGCCCCCCTGTCTACGCTAGTTAGTTTTTATTTTTGTTTGTTAGTTTTTTTTTGTTTTTTTTTAATGTTATTCAATGTTTTACTGCATCGATCACTAGAGGCCGACCTTTAGTGATTCGATGTAGTAAAATTTTGATAACATGATATAGACGTGCCTTCAACTATGTTCCTCCCTAGGTATTACTGTAAACTTTCAGACTTCATATCCATCAGAAAATGCACACTAAGAAATCTTGTTATTTTAACAACTTTCTAAGTTCATAAGAC
This sequence comes from Protopterus annectens, assembly GCF_019279795.1. Lineage (NCBI taxonomy): Eukaryota > Metazoa > Chordata > Ceratodontiformes > Protopteridae > Protopterus > Protopterus annectens. Next base: position 190,587,225 of record NC_056729.1, on the reverse strand, counting down.
TTGTTGTTGTTGGTCTTTCGGCTTTTCCTGGTTAGGGGTCGCCACAGCGGAATTCCGGTCCGCTAATGATTGGCAGTAGATTTTCACGAATGCTGAGGTGCCAGCTTGACGTCCAACCTTTAAGGAAGGCATGTCCATTTATGCATGTCTTTAAAATTTGTCTCTATTTTTGGGTATTTGTTCCGCATTAATTTAGGCTTTGTCCAGATTATGCTAAGAGGTTGAGGGGTATGCTATCATGTGAGTACAGTAAGTTGGAAAAGAAACAGTTTAAATGTTACCATGTAGGACTAATCATTGACAGACCAGGAATCAGACATTTGTTAGGTACTGCAAACTGTTAGAATGATGCCAAAAAGCTGTATAGTATCATTTGAATTATTTGTTTATATATAATAACAGTGGCTCCAGAAACAGATTCATACAGATATAAGGTTACTAGAGAAAGAAGTGTTGAAAACATAATACCATGCAGTAACTCACTAAGATATAGTATGTACACTAGGAAGTGCATTTGGCTAGTAGATGAAAATCAGCAAAAAATAAAAAATGAAGTGAAAGGAAAGGATGAGTGTATACTAATTTTTAAACTTTATATCACTCATGCTTCTACAGATGTACAAGCAGTCTATTCATAAAAATGCATTTGTATTGTAGTATTCAGAAATCAGCACATATCAAACTAGAAACTGAAAGGAACAGAAGTATGTCTATTAATGCTCCTACCCTCTGTCACACACTTGCCTTCTATGGAATTACTAGCAGGTTAGAAAGTGACTACACAAGGCTAGTATTCAAAATCAGAACACGGTAAAACATAAAAGGAAAGAAAGAGAAATATGGTTTCCACTACTGCTTGCCTCACTCAGATGCTTTCTAGATGTAGAAGCCATGTCAAAAAATTGTTGTAGTTGGCCAGGATTCTCAATCACCACAGAATAGAATATGAAATGAAAGAAACAAAACACTGTTTACTAATGTTTTGAAAGCCTTGCTTTGCTGATGTGTTTTCTAGAGCAGCAGCAGCAGTCAGGTAATAAAATGCCTGAAAGGCTACTTTTTTCAATGGCTAAAATGCACAGATTAAACTACCGAATGGCTCAAAGGGGGAGGTGCTGTCAGTACAACTGCAATTTGAGATGAAATTTGGCTAACACCTTTGAAACTTCCTGCTGGCACTCTACCCCCACCTCTCTCAGCCAAAGGTGAGCATACTCAGAAAGGCAAACCTGAAATGTAAACAAAGGCTGAATCAAAACAAAAAATTCCTGGGATTATCCCTTTAAAGAATTATGGTGCCACAATGGCATAGAAGAGCTGATTTCCTTGTTTTGTAGTTTTGCCGCTCAGTGTGCATTGTGCATAAAAGCTTAAATGCTAGAAAATATGTTGATGTAAAAATGTCAGCACATATGCAAATAAACAAATGCAGGAATTACATGATGCTTTTTTGAACCTGGTACCATCTGGACCCAAAATGTGAAGTGTGACCATGTTTTAATGAGTTAAACCATGACTATACTCCACATTGGTGTTAAGGAACTAACAGGTATATATATATAAATATATATATATATATATATATATATATATATATATATATATATATATATATATATATATATATATAAGTATGGGTACATACAATGCCCAGATTTTTGCCTCATATTTTTGGTGTGTTCCTCCAAAAATCTGTACTTTCTTGGCAAATAGTTGAGGACTGAAGTCATTAAATAATAACAAACATTTGAGTTTAAGACTCCACATCCTTCAGAAAATTCATGCTAACGCAAAATCTATTATTATATCAACTTTCTAAGTTAGTAAGAGCAATATTTAAAATCTGTCCCTATTTGTCCCCCCATCATTTTAGGGTTTGTCCATATTTTTTGCTCCAAGAGGTTGACAGGTATGTACATACCAATTAACAGTTCTTGTTGAGTTTAGTAGAATATAGTTGCTAATTAACTTACTGTGTGGACCTGTGTGTTAAAACACTTGTATTTTACTTTGTGTTGAAGTCTATGGTACTGGCTTCCATTTTATATGTGTAATCAATTCTGCACGTTGCTTTAAGGTACACACCAGCCCGTAAACAATGCACAAGTCACAATAAATGGGGAAGCTTTGACAGACACAGCAGCATGAAGGTTCTAAGTGTTACTTTGTAACAGGCCATAAACCATTACACATGAAACAGCATGCTTTTTCCACCAGTACTGCTTGCCAAGAATGAACACTGTAAAAACTGAAAAGTATTTGCAAAAGTGGATGCCGCTTAGCAGCTCACACAGATGTTAAAAACAACTAAACTGGTTTGTGCAATGCTAACGGATGTGCACCTTTTGTAAAATCTTACAAAATGAAGTTCCAAAAAATGCAGTCCCACTTTTTGTGTCAGCTGCAATCTCACAATAGTTGAAATAAAGTACGCATGCTCTGGATTAGAACTATGGCTTATCTGCCCTTCAGTGTAATGTGCTTCACATACCCCCTTGTGCATTTTACAGCTGCTATGTAAGGAAACTGCATAATATTGAATTAATATTTTCTCAGAGTTCCTAAGCAATGCTGCGCAATGCGCATCATCATGTCAATGTACTTAACTGAGAATATATGACAATTTTTTATTCATTGTTTAGCATACAGCTGTTCATTAACTGACTCTGTGACCTTATGGGTTAATGCATTGTTGTGGAGGCCCGATTGTACCGGGTTCGAAATGGGGTGATGGCAAAACTTTTACAAGTGTGTACTATAATGTCAAATATATTTATCTGTAGTACTATCTCTTAACATTGCTTAACAATGATGCATGTCCTGCACCATCATGCACTGACTCTTTAACCAAATGAAATGGGGATGATAGAACAGTGGCAAAATGGGAAGCAAGCAGGTAGGAAAGCAAAGTGAAAGGAAGGTAGGAATGTGCAGGAAGGGTGTAGGGAAGAAATGTAGCTACCCATTTCTTCAACAGTAACAACTTGTCACATGTACAACTTTAGCTGTATTTGGATTATCACCTCCGGTGGGGGGGGGGGGTTGAGAACATAACTGCATTGTAAAGGTCATTGGACCAAATAAGTTGTCAAGTAGACATATCTACAAAATGGAGAGCTATGGAGAAGTGCCCTTTTTATTTTTATTTTTTTAAAGGAGAGTGTGGAATGTTGGGGGAGGGACATAGGCAAGTCTGAGGCAGGCAAGTTGGGAAGGTGAGGAAGCATTTGCAGACAGACAAGGCATACTAGACAAGGATAGGTAAGTGAAGGACACAAGAGAGGGGTGAACACCTTGGTTGGGGTGGGGTGGAGGAATCGAGATCCCATGGATGTCAACGTGGTAACAGTGCGACTCAAGTCCTCACCCATTGTACTGTCAGCACTGTTCCATCACTGCACTGCTGGCTGCAGTGGCAGACATCTTGGCCTCCAGCCAGTCTGCCATACAAGGACAGATAGCATGCTCTCCATGTAGTATAGTTGTGTGCCCACAATCTGGTGCACAATCTTAGGCACTACGTGTGACAACTCTGCACAGGTGATGTATGCACCCCCTCTGCCTCTGCTCACAGAGGGGACCACATGCCTGGCCCCTTGGGCAGATCTACCTGAGGGTCCAAGTAGGGCAGGAGCAGCATTGGGTGCCACCAGCTGGTAGTCCAAAAGTGGTGGGCTTTGGTGCTACCTGGTGGAGCAACCATAGGCAGATCACCAGGAACCAGCCTACCCTGCTGTGCTGTAGTAATAACATAAAGAAAAAAAATTAAATAAAACATGAAACAAAAGTAATCAAAGAATTTACATATAGAAAAAATAACAAACATTATAAACAAGGATAAACTCTATTGATACAAACAGAATGATAGTAATGTGTTTCAGCTTTTGCCGGTTAGGGGGTCGCCCCAGTGAAACTCCGGTCTGCTAATGATTGGCAGTGGATTTTTATGGTGCCAAGTTGCTTACACAATGCCCGACATTCAAGGAAGGCACACCCATTCACCCATTCATGCATGCACCTACCTGCATGTCTTTAAAAGTCACTCAACCACGGGGAGGACATCCAGACTCCACACACAAGGTGCTCCAGCCGATAATCAAATGGGAGAAACTCTGCATAATGAAAATTTGACATAAAAGATAAAATTATACATAATAAACAAAACATGAGAAATAAGAAAAAAAAAGGATATCATTAGGTGAAATTTGATTAAAGAAAGAATATTAATAATAAGAATGAAATCATAGTAGAAATAAGTAATCCAGAAACAACAAAAAGAACATATAGGGTGGGGTGAAAGAAAAAAAGGAGAACATTAGCAACTTCACACATTATACAACCAGCTTTCAAAAAAAAAACTTTTATTATATTCTATTACAGTGTACTTTAAACAATAACAGCTAAGAAATCCCTTTATTACTTGGATTACATGACAGTCCTTACACTTGATGGCAGGCCATAATAGCCACTGGTTTGGAGGTCTGCACTACATATGCTCTGTTAATAATTGCATGACAGTACTATATTTGTATTGATGAAAAGCTAGCACAGTATTGTAATCAGATTATTTTTATATTTGGGTTGTGTGGTATTTAATGCAACAAGCAGTGTCCACTGTAATACTATACTTTTCCATTGCAATACAACATAATGCAAACTCTTTCATTTTATACTTTGGACTCATGGTCACCGTTATCTGGGAAAATGTATCTGTCGCTTTGTGTCAGACCACACCTCTCCACCTTTTGGAGCAGGATACCTTGAAATATTAAATATTGGGTGTACAAGAACCCATAATTAGGAACATACTTCAAATGTTGCTATTACACACGTGGATATTTGCATAGGAATTGATTTAACATGAGCTTTTGACACATTTAATTATTCAGTACAAAGTACTTGCCAGACAACCGTAAATCTTACAATGACCAGAGCAAAGCAGTGATGCTTAAATCTGGGATTTCAGCAGATAGCAGTAGTATTGAAACCTACTGTGCAGATATGCATTTACAAATTCATAACAAAGTCTGATATAGCAACTAATCCATCTATAACTGTTAAGGCTGCAATGAGTGCTTTATATAATTATTCTTACTTAGCACATACCTGTCTCATCCTCACTATTTGCCTAGTGTGAGACCTGTCTTCTGCAGCTGTGGATAAAGGGAAAAGAAAAAGCATTATGAATACCACTGTTTACCATAGCCAGCTCAAGTATGTTCAGTTAATACATGCAAATCATACTTACATATCACTGGCGTGTTCCCACCTAGCAATTCCTGATCCACTGATCAAGGTTAATCCTCTTTCTCCTACAGAGGTCGTCATAGTGGTGATGACACTGTTCACTAGTGTGGGGGATACCAGTCACACTTAGTGTCCTTGCCAAGCTATCCCAGGTTTTCTTTGTACTGGGTGCCAGTGTAGTCTTCCTACAACAGGCATGGGCTATGATGCCTAACAAGGAGCCAAATAAAAACCTTGATCTCCTGGACACCCCAGCACTGTGTTCTAAAGTACACATCTTTACCTGCACCAGCCATTGCTGCACAGGTCAAATCTTAATGTACAAGGTGCAGTTCCTGGTAATTCCCCTTTAAATACCATATTTTCCTGCCAATTGTGTTAACTGAGTGTGCACACTGTTTGGATTTTGATACATTTGAAAATGGTGCAAGCTGCTTACTATCGCTCATAGCAACATTTGCGGGATGCTGAAAAGTGCACACCTTTCTCAAATATATTCCCAGAAACAGTCAAACAATACAATTCCAAAGTTATTTCCTTACTGTAACACTTTATTTGGATAAGCTGCAATGTCACACCATGACAAAAGAAATGTGCATTCCCTGGATTAGAACCCAAGATCCTCTGCACACTAGTTGAACACTTAACTCATGTAGTCACAAAAGTAGTAGCATGATCACAGCACTTTTAGTATCATTGTTATCATGGAATAAGCTAAACGCAGTTACTCTTACTGGGTTTGCCTGATGCACAGCATTGTGCAGTAATATGAATGGAACACTTTCTGTTTCTATTTTTAGATATCTGGGCTATGTCTGGTACATGGGTGGTCCCTCTGCACAAACACTGTAACATTGGCAAGGGCTGTGATGCATCATGCATGGGATGAAACTAAAAAATATGAAGTAAACAGAGAAAAGACAATATAAGATACGTGGGTTTCAGATAGTCATTCAGGATGGATGGCTTTTCGTGTAGGACTTAAGACTCTTCTGCAGGTGCATGATGGGGCAGAGCATTGGTGCTTATACAGATTCATTATCTTTGCTCTATGAGATTTCGTGGCCAATGCAACTGGGATGAGCCGCGAAACCTCACTTATGCCTGATGTGCATCATGAATAGGCATTGTGTGCTGCTGAACACACTTCTTGGCCATGTACATGGATATACTCTGTGTAGGCCCTACACGGAGCCTACATGGAGTTTATTTAACACTGGAGGGTGTCTTTATTGCATTCCCCTTATCTTTGCAGGGCATTCTATTTAAAATGATATTCCAGAACCATGGATTCATAAACTTATCCTCTGTAACCCTTGTCCATCCCACTTTATTTCTAGAAAGTAGGAGTATTGCTTTTTTACTTAGTGATCCAAATATCTGGAACTCATATGTGTGCATTTGAGAACAAAAACCATGCAAGATCACTTTTTCCACAGCTCAAGTCACTGCACTTCACATATGCAAAATACTTATGTTACACTGGAGTTAATGCATTTTTCTATTTCTATTTACTGGACCTCATAGTGCTTACTCCACCTAGGAAAGATGAAGAAGAATGAAAGATGTACTATAAATTATTTCTTGCAGTTTGAACACATTTTGCACTTTTTATACATGCTCTTAGTCTTGTAACAATATATGGCTAAAATGACCTTTTGGTAAGTCTACTTTTAAGATAGATAGACAGAAAGAAATATAGATAGATAAATGAATAAATGTTATTTTTAAAATGTGCAGACAAATTGCAAAGTAATACATCAGACAAACTGAGATGTCAATTATATATCTATTAACCCCTTTACAGTTAATTTAAGGCTTTTAATTACCTCTGCTAAAATTATTTATTTATTGACATATGGTGACCGGGAAAGTCCAACTGGGTCAGAAACCCATTTTCAGCAGAGGCCCGGGGAGAAAAGCTCCGAAGAGTAACATACAGTAGAAGTAAATATATCATACAAAAGTTCATATACTAGTAATTTTAAGACAGATACAGTAAATATGTCATCAAATTAGTACAACAGCAAATTACAGACTTCATGTCATGGATTTGGTAGCAGTAAATTAGAAAACATCAATTCAAAGGCTTCATTTCATAGAGATGTGTAGCAGGATTTGGTAAGCAAAGAATGTGTATAGCAATTTGACATTTTAAATAATGTAACAAAAGGCTATGAAGAGGAGAGTGCTACTAAGATGTTAAAGGTTTAGTGGGTAACAGTTGAGCTAAAGAGAAAGAGGAATTGAAAGGAGAGCTATGTTACAAGGGGATTTTGAGATTAGTTATGTTGAGTAGTCATAAGAGAGAGGGGAGATTTCTTGTTAGTTTGTAGACTATAAGCTGAAGATTTGAGGGGTGAGCAAGGAAAAGCCTATAGTGATGACAGAGGGGTTGGGTATGAGTGGAGAGAGGCAAAAGGACATAGGAATGTGGAAAATAAGTATCATCTTGAGCAATGGCAGGTCCAGGAACTTTAGAGATAGTTTTTTAGGGTAAGTTTAAACATCTTGGGGTTCTCTATACTGGTGATAGTATTTGGTAGGTTATTCCATTGTTTCAATGTGGCATATAAATAGAGACATTTTCCTGCTTTTTTGTCGGGCTTGTGTATGTCTATCAGTTGTCAATTATTTGAGCAAAGATCTCTGGTAAGAAAATAAATACGTAGGATGGATTTTAGGGCTGGACAGTTGGTTTTATGCATTAGTTTTTGTGCAAATGATATTTGTAGGTAATTCAGATAGTGAGGAAATTCCAGCCAGTTTAGTTCCCTAAGAGCATTGCAGTGGTGGGGCTGGTAGGTTGAGCCAGTAGCAAATTTAGCAGTCTTGTAGAAACAAGACTTGAGTTTTGTCTTGAGATGCATGTAGATTGGTAAAAATGGGAGCACTGTACAGTAGAGAGGGGATCAAGTAGGTATTAGCTAGTGTTTTTTAAGTATTTGGATTCATAAAGTTTTTGGGTCTATAGAGTGTACCTAATTTGATTTTTTTAATGGCATTTAGGATATGTTGATTAAATATGAGTTTGTATGGTTATGCCCAAGCGTTTTGCACTTGTTACAGTTTCAATTTAGGTTTTCTTATGGGAATAGATTTTGAACTTAGATGGGTTAACTTTAGGAGAGAAAAGTTTGGTTTTGTTAGGGTTAAGCAATAATTGTGCACTGTTTAACCATGATTCTATAGAGGTAAATATACTCTGTTTTTGCAGCAGGTCATAGATGTTCTTGGAAGAGGAAATTTTGTAATCATCAGCGTACTGAATTAGTGTGCTGTGATGGCAGCCAGTGTGTAGGTTATTAATGAAAATATTAAAGAGGAGGGGTCCTAGGATGGACTCTGTGGGAGTCCTGTTGTGTTGGTCTGGTATTGAGATAGGCAACCTTGCCATTTTACACATTGTTGCCTATTAGATAGGCAGTTGTTAAACCACTGTGTGGAGGTTGGTGAGCAGCCTATTTCAAGTAGTTGCTGAACTAATTTGTTATGTGAGACCATGTCAAAGGCTTTTGACATGGTCTAGTAGTAATACAGACATGAGTAGGTTGGAGTCCCTGGCTTTGTTTACTCAGTGAAGAGATAAGGTTGCTGTTGTGCAGTGAGCTGGCATAAAGTCATGCTGGGTGGATGTGAGGAGGTTATTATGGGTGAGGTAGTTTAGTAATTGAATGTGTATCCACCTTTCCAGCAATTTGGATAGGGGAGAAAGGATAGAAATGGGTCTATAGTTTGTAAGATTTACCTCCTTTGTGTAGGGGGGTTATAATTGATTTTTTTCCAGAGGGTAGGGAGGCAAGATTCCATAATGGATCGATTAATAAGAATGCTGACTGGGTAGGTAAAAGTGTCTACCCTATTTTATTTTTCATTTTTGCTTGTTGTGCTTGTATTTTATTTTTTTTCACAGAGGACAACCCCTTCCTCACTCCCCAGTTAATTATACATGTACACCACTAAGAACATCTATTTTAATATCTGCTGTTTAAAAATAAAATTATTAAAAAATATCAGATCAAATTGTGGTTTAGGGCTATGGCTTTCAGTATTTTATGTTTCAGGATTTTATGAATCATGTGACTGTTATTCATCCATTCAAGATAATTCCATACATAGCTACCTCTCACATGTATATATGTATGCAAGTGCGTCTCTCTACACACACACACACACACACACACACACACACACACACACACACACACACACACACACACACACACACACACAGGATAGTACTGTTGCTTCAGACCAAAAGGTCCCCCAGTTTGCTTCTCAGCTGGGATCACTTCTATGTGAAGTCTACATGTCTTTCCAGTGTTTGCATGAGTATTCTACATGTGGTTTATTTCCCTTCTACTTTCCAAAGACATGTAATAGGTGCATTGGGCACTCTAAATTAGCCATAGGAGTCAGTGTGCATGTGAGTGTGTGGTGTAGAAGAACTACTGTGACAGGGCGAGCCACCTAGCAGTGTAAACAATGGATCTAGATGATTGCCACTGGTGAAGTGACATCCCAACCCCATGTGCAAAACATTAGAAAAGGAATTGTAGATTGATGTATAGATAAAGATACATATATATGTAAAAATCAAAGGGTAGAATGTTCACACAGACAAACCATTCAGTAAAAACTGCGTGAGACCCAGCCAAGCTAGAGACTTCAGTGTGTAATACCTTAAACCTCCTGTAGTGCATGTTCATGGGGTATATGCCAATAACCCCTATAGACATACAGATACAAGTTCTAGCTGCAGGGCATCTGATTGTCCTTGAATTTTACTAATTTTTTTAAAGATATGTAATATTTATGTAGATATGCATGAACACATTAGGGGGTGAACATAGTGCGGACATTATGCATCCAAGATGGTGTTATCAGACAGAAGACTTTCTGGAGTGTGCCTTAAATCCCCTATGTGTACACTAATATCTGTAGCACTCATCCTCTTTAAGAGCCTCAGTTCTCTTATAAAATGGTCATTCACATTTTTCTTTTTCAGTTTGAATTGTCTAGCCATGTATGTATAATTATAAGCTTTGTAGGGTATTTTTATGTGAAATAGCTTCACTCCCCATTTTATCTGATTGTTTTGCAAGACTGCAATTTATAACCAGGTGATATTTTGATGCAAAAATTTAGGGTATGTGTCTTAGTGGCTTTTACAAAACAAATATTCTCAATTGGACTGTTATAAAACAGAGTTTCAATTCAACTCATTTCAGCACACAATACAGAAGTCTCAGATAACTGTATAAAATTCATCTTTATTAATTTAGGAGTAAAATAACTTGCCCCTCAGGTAAAATACCTTCCTAGTAACAGATTGTATATTTTGACAGCAAAGATGGTTAAGAAAGTATCAGAAATCTGCTGAAAATTATAGCCTTATTTTCTTTAAAGTGTACTTAATCTGCTTTGTTGACATATGTTTACAGGGTAAGCCATTTCTGTGGCTCTCTGAGGAAATCTCTAAACTACAATTGTCTTTTTATTGTTTAAAACAATTAACAATGATTGGCAAGAACGTAATAGAGATACTCCCTCAGAGTTGTAATTAAAACCTCTTTAGCAACTGTTATAGTCACTGGGGCTGACTGCAAACAGAGTAACCTCATTTCACTAATAACTATTTATAGAATAAGTATTAATCTTACAGGAGCTTCTAGAAATGAGAGTTTGATGACAACTTCCATAAAGCATCTGAGCTGCTACGTAATATTAAAGCTCATTTTCTTACAGCAAGTTCATCTATGTCAGGCGAGTCCCAGTGTAGCAGTATGACTGACTGTCTGAGAACTTTGTTCTCCACCAACTGTAACTTTCTCCCTGGTCAAATCAAACTACAATTCTATCACATTCACTATAGGACTGAGCCCTATAGTATCTTCCAATGTTTCTGTATTCAGAGATTATGCAAAAGCTAATCTACTAAAACTGAGTGATGACCTGGTTAAATTCAAAAGTCTCTTCTGCCTTGATAACACCATTACTTATAGTGAATCCTTCACTGCTAAATTCTCTGCACATGTAAATAGTTGCATAGGTGCATCTGTCCTCCACAGAAATAAATAAAACGCCAAATAAAAAAATAAATAAATAAAAAAAAAAAAATATATATATATATATATATATATATATATATATATATATATATATATATATGTATACACACACACATACTCTATAATAAAAGAAAAAAAAATAATTGCATGCAAAAATAATCTTCTTTTATGATGCCAAAAGCACTTTTGCTAAACTAAATAAGGAATTCTGGACCCTGACCAAATCAAAGCCAGAATATCCACACATTGAATAATAAACTTTAAGCTTTCTTTAACTATATTAAAAATCTCAAAAATAGTGCCCAGCACTGTGTGGAGCTAATAGTAAGTAATGTAATGTACTCAGTCCCAGGAGTATTGCCAATATACTAGGAGACAAATTTAGCTCAAATTTCTTCTCCCTCTCCCTTTCAGTATTCTCAGATTGCATGCCCACACCTATACCCCCTCCAAAATCTCTTTAGGCACTATCTAAAGCAAGAACACTATATCCATGGGATCAGGTGACATTCCAGGCTGTCTACTCAGCCTGTAGCATGATTTGTCTAATCCCTCCCTACCTACCTCCCATGGGAATGTAATGCTAGGGTTCATAAGACTCTCCCAGATCAATATGAACCCATGAACCCATGATCATTGACTATGTTGCAAAATGTTGAGCATTGACAACTTTAGCATAAAGTAGCAGTGAAGCATGTTTTGGCCTATATTACTTTAAAACGGTAAGGAAGCAAAATCATTATTTGGGGCCATCTTGGAATACTGATGCTGTAGAATAAGAAAGGAAAAGGAAAATGATGTAGTCAAACAATTAGATCAACAAATATAACAGAACTGAGATCCATTACAGGGTACCAACTATAATGTCAAGAGACAGGAAAAGAACACTGACTTAGAGGAGGGGATGAGGGAATGAACGAATATTGGGCAATGAAAGCCGCATTGAAGAATTTCGGGCAAATAAAAGCAGTGTGACACACAAGCTTGAATATGAGTCATCTGAGGAAAAGAAGCCTCTGTACTACAAATCAAACTATTTTGTTTTAGGTAGATTGGCGATTAAAGAAATATTTGTGATTGCTACATAGGTAGGTGAGAAAAAACGTAATATTAAACAGAGGAAGGAGAACACAAGAAGAAAAGGGCTGCCCGACATATTTTAGAAAAAGCAGTCAAAACAGAGTAAGAGTATCATTGATATATGCACTAAAGAAACAAAAGTAATACTCCTGATCATACATAATTACTGCAGAGACACCCAAATGGTGTCAAAAACAGCAAACTGCAAAAAATCACCACAAACACTGAACACAACCACTGTCCCAATTCCAAAATGAAATTCCACTGGTCAGCATAGTACAAGAAAGCAAAATTTTACTGCGCACTTTCATCTATATCAAATGAGAAAACATATCCAGAATGTTGAACAGCAAGAACTGGCACACTTAAATATGGCACAATGATGAAAATGATCATATACTAAAAGGTTCACTTTAAATGCATGCAGCAGGCTTAAATATACAAATCACTAACCAACAACAGTGTACTTGTACTAAACTAACATGCAGTTATCACAGCACCAATTTAAAAGTGCGTAACAGCTTCCACCATGGTAATATCAATATTTTCAATATGCATACACATGTGGTGTATGCTCTGCTTAACTCATGGGTAAGGATTGCTGTAATGCAGTTTTGCATCCCTAAGGTAGCAATACATAGTGCTAACAAAGAGAAGTGATATTATAAGAACATTAACATAGTTATGTGGCAGAGAATCCTGGGTAATATTCACATTCATGGTAACATCCTTAAGCTATGTACCAAGAGAAAATCAATATTTTTTTTCAAAATCTCTTCAATATACTTACTTTTTTGTCACAAGCCACCAACACATCATATTACAGTATTGTGCCCCATAAACCACACAAGCCATGTAAGCATACATGCCTGCATATGCAAGCATCTATTATTTTACATGGCCATAGTATGCATTACCTGTATAATTGCTAAACCTATTTGTGTAAATATAATGCACTCCATTTTACCTGTGAATGTCACAATTGAGTGTAAACCTAATTTCACATCTCCTGTAACTTTACCTACAAGTATGCAACAGGTACTCAAGGGTGATTTGGTCATATGCTAATCACAATTGTTTCAGCTTACTTGTATAACTACAAAACCCTCTTATAATTATGTCATACTGTTCAGTACAGCTACTAGTATTGCTTTGAAGTGGTATGTCACTGTATCATTGCAGTTAACTTGCGTGCATAATAATTGCATTAATAATATATATGAATCAGTATCAATTCATTGTTTCTTATTCCATTACACTGTTTAATATTGTGAAAACATTTGGTCATACTTAGAAGACTAAAACATATTAGCAGATATCAGTTATATGTTTATCCAGATAGTATTGCCAGCCTACACTGTATTCTAACTGTCTATAATATTCAAGACATACATGCATAGTCCAGGCATTTCTGTACCTCTGATCATGTTCACTGTGGTAGTATGTCATCATATGCATGATCATCTGAAGAGTCTTCTTGTTAACTTGTGGTATTTCAACAGATTGTAATGACATCTAAGAAATGTAGCTGTCCTGAGCCCTTCCCTCCTTGAAACCAGAGTTATACAGCATCACTCAAGTATACAAATCCTCCAGGCCAGTGTCAGAATCTGTTATGGCTTGTTAAAGATAAGGTGAGAAAGAAAAGAGAGAGAGAGAGAGAGATTTGGAGCCAAATTGTTGCTCATAGATGATGGCTTGAGTGAGTCCTGGTTGTCTCAACCCCCCACCCCTGTGGAGGCACCATAAACAGTACCATTGTGAGCAGTTAGAGATGAGGGTCTCCTTAGGTATGTCCAGACTTCCCTAATGTTATGATGCCCATACATAGCCTGCACAAGCACCTAATCTGGTCAGTGTCATAGCTCTGGGCATCAGTGAAGCTTGAAGAATGGTTTGCTTCACAAAGATGTGTCATTCCTGTGTCAACATCATGTCATTTCGTTGCCTCCTCTGAACTTTGAACAGCGTGTAATGTATGTGCCACTTCTGAAAAGGGAACAACGTGTCCTTCCTGAGCCTCCTCAGAAGAGGGAACAGCAGGTTATTCCTGAGCTCCTCTGAAGAGGGAACAGCATGTCATTCCTGAGCTCCTCTGAAGAGGGAACAGCATGTCATTCCTGAGCTCCTCTGAAGAGGGAACAGCATGGCATTCCTGAGCTCCTCTGAAGAGGGAACAACATGTCATTCCTGAGCTCCTCTGAAGAGGGAACAGCATGTCATTCCTGAGCTCCTCAGAAGGGGGAACAGCATGTCATTCCTGAGCCTCCTCAGAAGGGGGAACAGCATGTCATTCCTCAGCTCCTCTGAAGAGGGAACAGCATGTCATTCCTGAGCTCCTCTGAAGAGGGAACAGCATGTCATTCCTGAGCCTCCTCAGAAGGGGGAACAGCATGTCCTTCCTGAGCCTCCTCAGAAGGGGGAACAGCATCTCATTCCTGAGCTCCTCTGAAGAGGGAACAGCATGTCATTCCTGAGCTCCTCAGTAAGGGGAACAGCATGTTATTCCTGAGCCTCGTTGGAAGAGGGAAGAGCATGTCATTCCCGAGCTCCTCTGAAGAGGAACAGCATTTCCTTCTTGAGTCTCCTCAGAAGGGGGAACATCATCTCATTCCTGAGCTCCTCTGAAGAGGAATGAGCAAAATGACCTCATTATTCCTCCCTTCCCAGCTAGCTCTTGCAGTTACCTGGGTTGTTAATTTAAACCAGATCTGACATTCCTGTTAGTGAATTGTGGATTTTGGCATATATGTTTGAACTCAGCAAGGGTTGTCAGACACTGGTGCTGTGTATTATCAGTCTCCAAAATTTTTGTATAATGCTTCCAATGATGCCCATTACTGGAGAATCATAATGAAGGGGAAAATATGGCAGCCAGAATGTCATAAAAGTCTGTAATATTCTAAAATTCTCATGTGATTACCTCTAATTGGGGTGACAGTATAGCTGTCTGATACTAAGGTATGTCCTGTAATTTTATGTCATATCTGTAGCATTGTATAAATTTTTAGGTCTCTGTTTAATATATACATGACTACAGTGCTCCTGTAACATGTTTCTTGAAGTTAAGGTATGGAATCCACTCTATCTATTTGATATTACTTCCACTGTAATTCTTTTTTTAATGTTTTTTTTTTTTCATTTATGACCACAGATATATATTTGCCATACACTTATGTTGTCCATGTGTATATCATGTTTATATTGTGAAAAGCTGTTTGTTGTCCCCAACTACTAGTAGTTTCATATCTCTGTGGTAGTTAAGAAAAGGTAAACACTTATATATTGAAGCTGTTTTAAACTGGTTTATTTCAAATATAGTTTTTAATTATGCCATATCCTTAGTGTAGAAAAGTTTTAATGAAATGTTACTACCCATTTTACATATACACATTATTTTGTCTTTATAGATAGCAACATGGTCTAAAGGTGAATAATATGAATATTCATTGAACAATCTGAATATTCTGTACATATATTTATGCCTTTCACATTTTATCCAGGAATTTTAACATATGAAGTTTATTTATTCTTGTCTATATATTAATATGCTTTAAGATTTTACAGGCATATTTAATACACATTTTGTATATATGCTTAATCTGAGGTAGTGAGATTTTACATTTTGTTTATGTTCAACAATTAATAGTTCTATATGTAATTTTAAATGTTTTGAAAGTTGAAAAAGCTTTTGACTACTTGTGCTTTGCTTGACAAAGCTTTGAGTATGTGTCAGTCATTAATTGCTGTTGATGCTTGAAACACCCTTTTTTGATTTGATTTTGATTGTTTTATTGATGAATTAATTGAATAATTTGAATGTGTTCCTACTATATATTCTGGAAGTTCATTATTATATATATGGTCTGAGGAAGCATATCAGGAGATACGCGAAAGCGCTTACCCTTGTAAAAATAAAGTCTTTCTTTTATTATTAACAGTCGTGGTGAGTCTAAGTTTTGTTTATCATCATTTTGTTAAGTTTTTAACTGAAGACTCTTCAGCAGCTGTGGTTCGTATTTTTGTTTCTTTCCTCAAGTTTATTGGAACTGCACCTACACAAGACATGGCAAATTTGGATGTGGAATTGGATTACAACCCGGAACCGAGGAATTTGCTGAATGAACAGCAATGGATTGCCATTACAGTTTGTAAATCTAATCCTTTATTGGCTCTGGACTTTAATGTTTCCACCCTTGATACTGCTAGTGTCACTACAGACAATTTAGAAGCCTTTAATGCAAAAACAAAAATGCTTGAAAATGATTTATATAAGCTTCAGCGATTCATGTGGCAACGCAAACACATGGAGGCGTGTTTGCATTTCAAGCTGGTTCCACGAGGCATGCGTATATTATGCATGCCTTCATATGGTGACACTCACCCTATTCTCCTGAAGAAATGGCAGGAGATTAATCTTGAAGCCAGTTTTAAATACATGCAATTATTAATAGACTATTTTACTCCTCTTGAAAATGAATTGTTGTCTCAAGTCAGTATGCTAAACAAAGAACTGAGGGAGAAATTCTGTGAGGACTTCTGCCGTAAGAAGTTAGACAATATATATAGCCAAGTCAGCTCATATGCTTCCAGGCTACAACAAATTAAGCTGAAGAAATTGCAGCGTGATTTTAGAGATTTCTCTACTGGGCGAGTCTTCGTATGGCCTAGGAGTATTGACTCTAGTTCACTAGCTATTAACCAAGCTCGTAATTTGGTGCCTCTTGATTCAACCCTCACAGCCTCTGTTACTATTGGTCCTTTGAATCCAGCTCCCATGCCGTTGATACAGAATGATGTTACAGAAGAAGCGTTCACCACGCTGCCGGAGATACCAGCAAGGGTAGCCTCTGCAACAGCGACTTCAACTCCCCTCCCGAACCAAGAAGTGGACCGAGCTATTGGACTTCAAAAAAACTTAGGGGCTATACCGAAACAGAATGTTCAGGACAGCACTCATTTTTTACCTTTCCCTATAAGGAAGCAAGCCTCAACACGGGAACGTATCGGCAGCTGGGAGACAAGGAAACGAAAGTTTTCAGGAGAAAACGTCTCATATCAGAGAAGGCGGCAGAAACATTAGAACCCTTGTTTTTTAACATGTCAAGGTATGTGCTTACTAAAAATGATCAAGACTTGTTAAATAGAGGACTGTCATTTGTCCCTTCACAGGGCAGCGTTCTATCAGACATACTTATTGATCTTCGTTTGTTTGGGCGTGCTGTTGCCCTGAAGTTATATTTTGACACAAATGTTTCAAGAAATAAGACTGGAAATATATCTGACTTGCACATTCATAAAAAGAAAAGTTCTTATACACCACCATTGCCAGCGCATGCAGAATCTTTTATAAAAATGTGTGAACAAGACCTCTATCACTATTTTCTTAGTGGTGAGAGAAAATGCTTGTATTTTAATATGTCTAGAGACATTAGATCATCTTTAAACAAGCTTATCAATGATTCTACTATTGTATTGAGACCAGTAGATAAGGGTGGTGGCATTGCTTTATTTGATTTTGAGAACTATCAGTCTTTGATGTTAGACATGCTAAATGATGACTTTACTTACTTGGCGATAGATCAAAGAAAGCTGTCAGAAATTATTAATGCCATCAAAGACGATTTATATGATTTACTTATGTGTTGTCAATTATCACCAAGTCTATATGAGTTTTTACTTAATGATAGTCCAGTTGTTCCAGTCATTAAGGGCCTACCAAAATTGCACAAAGGCACCCCCCCCCATTGCGTCCGATAGTGTCCAGTGAAAAGTGGGCTACAGAAAATATTTCCATATATTTAGAAGATACCTTGAGACCATTAGTTAATGAGGTCCCGAATATCCTTAAAGATACTTATCAGTTACTGTCTTCCTTAGATACATTAGATACATATCTTATAAAAGGTAAACATTTATTAGTGACTATGGACATTCAAAGTCTTTTTACCTCCATCCCCAATGACCAAGGGATACAAGCAATAAGAGAAATACTGCAAGTTTTTCCATCTGTGGATAGGAATCAGGAAATATTGATATGTCATTTATTAGATCTAGTTTTAAATAATAATGTATTTTCATTTGAGGGGAGCTTATATTTGCAAGTATCTGGGGTGGCCATGGGCACCCCTTGCGCGAATACGTATGCCAACCTGGTGTTGTACCACTGGGAAAGGGAATACGTTTTTACAAGCACCCTCTTCAGTAAGGTTTTAGTTTACAAACGCTTTGTAGATGACATTCTAATCGTTTGGGATGGCTCGGTAGAAGAATTCTACCTCTTTAAAAACTACCTTGAGACCACGACAAATTTCCTTAGATTTACAGCAGCAACACCTTTTGATTCAGTATGCTTTTTAGATGTCTCTTTAGATATAAGAAATGGTATACTAACTTCAACATTACACAGAAAATCATGTTGGAGAAACACAATTCTGCATTATGATAGCATGCACCCACGTTACGTGTTTAGTGGGATAATAAAAAGTCAGTTTATTAGACTCTCTAAAATTTGTAAAGACAACTCAGACCTATTAAAAGAGGCTGAAAAAATGGAAAAAATATTTTTAAATAGAGGGTATGATCATGAGTTAGTAAAGAATATCAGAAGGCACGTTTTAGGTGAAGAAGAAACACCTAGAATGGTAGCTAGGCATAAATATTTACCTTCCATTTTTCATGCCAGTGAGGATAAGAAAAGCTCAGGTATGAGAGTTAGTTTCGTGACCACTTATACCAACGATAATTTTAATATCAAAAAAATTATTGCTAATAATTGGAAAGTTTTATTAACAGATGACCGTACTTTGAACTTAGTAGGCAAGAATCCTCACTTTACCTACAGAAATAACAGGAATTTAAAAAGACTTTTATGTGACAAGGCAGGTAGTAGAAAGTTTGATACAATACAGTTAAGGAATAGTTTAGGTACCTATCCCTGTAATCATTGCAATTACTGCAAGTATTTGACTAAGAAACAAGAATTTATACATCCAGAGCTTTCTTACACTTTTGCACCTAGATTTCAGGCTACCTGTGACACCACAGGTCTAATATATTTAGCCACCTGTGAACAATGTCCAGTGTTCTATGTAGGTCTGACCAAGAGGAAGTTGAAAAATCGTATCTATAACCATCAGTACGACATTAAAAATAAAAATGAGCTCAATGCTCTAGCAAAGCATGTTCAACTTTTCCCTGGTCATTCCTTCGTATTTAGAGTATTACAAATAGTGGAACCGAACATTAGAGGTGGTGATTACATGAACTTATTAGAGTTGAAGGAGTTGAAATGGATTCTTAGGTTAAAAGGTCATCATCCCCCTGGACTTAATGCTTACATTTCACTTAGATCTTTTTTGAATACACGTAGATGAATTGCTGTCTATTCATTTATTTATTTATTTATTTATTCATTCACCTATTTATCAATCAAGTTTTTATGTATTTATATATATTTATATATTTATATATTGAACACATTTATATATTTATATATTGAAGCTGTTTTAAACTGGTTTATTTCAAATATAGTTTTTAATTATGTCATATCCTTAGTGTAGAAAAGTTTTAATGAAATGTTACTACCCATTTTACATATACACATTATTTTGTCTTTATAGATAGCAACATGGTCTAAAGGTGAATAATATGAATAGTCATTGAACAATCTGAATATTCTGTACATATATTTATGCCTTTCACATTTTATCCAGGAATTTTAACCTATGAAGTTTGTTTATTCTTGTCTATATATTAATATGCTTTAAGATTTTACAGGCATATTTAATACACATTTTGTATATATGCTTAATCTGAGGTAGTGAGATTTTACATTTTGTTTATGTTCAACAATTAATAGTTCTATATGTAATTTTAAATGTTTTGAAAGTTGAAAAAGCTTTTGACTACTTGTGCTTTGCTTGACAAAGCTTTGAGTATGTGTCAGTCATTAATTGCTGTTGATGCTTGAAACACCCTTTTTTGATTTGATTTTGATTGTTTTATTGATGAATTAATTGAATAATTTGAATGTGTTCCTACTATATATTCTGGAAGTTCATTATTATATATATGGTCTGAGGAAGCATATCAGGAGATCTGTGGCGCTTACCCTTGTAAAAATAAAGTCTTTCTTTTATTATTAACAGTCGTGGTGAGTCTAAGTTTTGTTTATCATCAAAAGGTAAACACTATGAGTTCAGACCTAGTACGTTTCTTTCTTTGTATATACATATTGTAATTCCCTCTGTCTGTCTTGTTCTCTCTATAAAAATCACTCACACATGCACTTATGAGTTTGTATGTGTGTTTGTCTAAACCCACAATGTAAATGAAGCCAATATAACCCTGCATTTGTGCAATGGTGCATCATCAATAAATCCCAATACTCGACAATTGGCAAGCATTTAATACATTACCTGTATGTTACAATGTCCTTTTGTTAATAATTATAATGCCCCTTTAATTACTCAAAAACATGGAAGAGTATGGTGTAAAACTTTATGGAATCCCTCCTAGCTCACCGTCCCATGCCTTCTTGAACTATTAATTACTTCTCAAATGGCTCAGTGGATTCCTTTCCACTAACAGCAGAAAAATAAAAGTTTGTGCTACCAAGTTTTACACTTGTATTCTAAATTAACTTTATCTGCAGTATCTTTTCCCTAAACATATGTTAATGTAGAGTTAGTATATAGATCATGATGTCAGAAAAGTAATGTGCTCGCTGTGGCTACTTTTTAACCAGTACCTTCTGTGACCAATGACTGCCAGCTTGCCTCACCACCTTGAACACATGACACTGCTGAAGAAGATAATGTATCCCCACTGTTGCTCATGTAAAATATTGACAGCAGGTAATTGCTACAAGTGGATCCAGTAGTCACCAGCTGCATGCCCAGCCTGCCCAACCACTCTAAGTAATGAACAAGCAGCACATGCATACCCATTGCCCAAAGAGGATGTTTAATGGCAGTGGGTACTTGTGTCATAGTAGCTGATGCAGTAAACAGCTGCATGGCCCATCACCCCAAATGAAATGCTTGGGAATGCATGCATATGTCCTCATCATCCATGATATACTATAGTGGGACTCTGCACTTCTTTTGCCATGTTTTGCTGCACTCACTAGCAACATGGCCTGACATTTACACCCCCATCGTTCTACAAATGCATCTTAAAGCATAAGCAGCACATGCACATCTAACACCTCAAATAGAGTTTACTCGCTGTGGGCATTTGCTTCACAGTGTCTTCTACATACAAAAGCTCCATTCCCACTGTGTACAAGATATACTGTACTGCAAGTAAATAATCACTTCAAAGTGCATGGCATTCAGGAGTGGTATGTCCTACAATCCGCCCCCCAACACATAGAAAAACACAGCAGTTCATAAAAAAACAGGGATGCCTTCAGTGTGCTACATATAATCTACTGTCAGAGGGTGACTGACTGACAGTTCTTGTGGCACCAAACACGTAAGTGTTTCTTTATGTGTTAGATGTGTGGTCTTGTAGAAGCAGCACACACTTTTCCAGGATCCAAATTATAATGTACTGGCAGAATATAATTGCTTCATAGTGATGGCTGCAGCATCAATGGCTGCATGGCTTAATTATACTCCACTAATAAAGACATAGCTTCATAGGTGTATACTAGGCTAATGACCAGTGGGGCATTTGTAAGATTAGCCAAGCATCTAAATTGTATCCTGCATGTTGAAGTGCCTTAGCTGTTATTTTAAAGGGAATATAAGCTAGGCTAATATTTACAGGCCACCTCTGTCCATTAGAGGAATAGGTGCTTGACCCAAGGTGTATTTCTGATTTCCTATCCATTGGGCTATTTCTTTCTTGATTAGCTTTGGGATAGAGCTCTGGTTCACATTAATGGGGAGGCTGTTCCAAAGAATAGAAATTCTCTGACACATACTTGTCCCTCAAAAATGTCCTGCTTATTTCAAAAGAAAAGTATAAATCCCCAACTTCAGTAATTCTGATGCTATTAATTTTGCAGATATGCAGAATGTCCAACAGAGCAGGATCCAAGGATAGCATGTATTCCAGGCCTAGATCACCTCTCAGTCTGTAGGAAGTAGGATATAGAGCTAGGGCTTTGAGGTGATCTGTACAGGACATGCTGTTTACACCCTGCATTCTTTTTGTGAGGAACCTCTGTGGATGTTTCAGTTGTTGTAAGTGCCTGGTCAGATTCATACTAAATGGGGCAGTGAACTTAATGGTGGGCCTGATGTGGGCAAATACAGTGCAACAATGACTTCCTTGGACCTAGACATCATACCCTTGCTTGTAAGTTAAGCAGCATAGAATGATTTCCTTACTACCTTAGACACATGTTGGTCAAAAGCCAGGTTACAATCTACATAGTATTCAAATCTCTGACTATCAGTTCTACTCTTAAGAATGTGATAGAGATTAGATCATTTCCTATGGTGGTTGATTTCCCAAAGGGTACTGTTATGCTTTTCTTGGCATTGAATTTTAAGCCATGGGTTTGGCATCAGTTAATTTTTTGAGTTATTGTCTTTGTGGATTCTATGACAGCTCTTAGATTACAATCATCTACAAAGTTGGTCAGCCAAAGGCCCTTGCCATTGGTCTTGACTTCCAAGTAGTAGATGCCAAAAAGGAGTGAACCCAGTATGGACCTTGACTTACTGTCCTGTTTCTGGAGGTGGTTTCCCCTATCCTAACTTTCTCAGTCCTATCTGACAGCCAGCTGGTTATCCAATGAGTAACACAGGGGTCTATACCTATATCTGTGAGTTTGTTTATAATGCCCGAGTAGAGTATTGCATCAAATGCCTTGGCCATGTCAAGGTAGGCAGTATGCACTGTTTTGCCCTCATCCATTGCCTTGTTGACCTCCTCAAAGAAGTCAACCAGGTTGAGTAGGCTTGATCTGGCCTTGATAAAACCAAACTGGATTGGATTCAGTGTTTGAAGTTCTTGTATGTCCTTATTAATCATTCCCATGAAAACTCTTTACATGGCTTTGTAACTAGTCAGACTTATGGGTCTGTAGTTCCTCAGGTCTATTGCTGACCCATCTTTATGCAGAGGGAAAACCACTGCAGTTCTTCATTCACATGGCACAAAGCCTGTCTGGCGACTATGGTTAAACAGTGGCATTTTTGCTCCTGATAGGCTATTTAGGAGACATCCTGGGATATTTGTGCCCAACAATGCAGTGTTTTTGGCCTTAGAGTGGCCCGATGCTAGTGAATATTCCTCGTAGTGTCAAAAATGAAGCATGCTGCCAATGAGTCATTCCCTAAAGCATGTAGTAGTGCATAAGCAATGCCAGTAGATCAAAGTGCACTCTACAGGAAGGAACATATCCACCTGCAAAATCATTTAAATAAGAACTGACCTGCAAAATCATTTAAAATAAGAACTGAGAACGTATCAGAATGCCAAAGTTCTCAGAAGTACCACAATTTTTTTGGCATTCTGAATGTGCCTTTGTGTATGTGTGTGGTGGTTAGGGTTGGGTGCATGTGTGTGAAGAGCCAGATCCACCACAAGGGGACCAAAACAGATGCCTAGGGCCTAGTGCTGGTTGGAGGGGGCATGGACTGGCTTTAAAAAATGCTCTGTCTTAACTAATTGCATGTCTTAACTGTTTTTTTTTTTTAATGTTTCATCTTAGTTATGAGTCAAATGTTCTGCCTTAGTTTTAAAAAGTCAAACTGTCTTCACATATGTTTCAGGAGATATCAGCACATACGAGATGCAGAAACATATGAGAGATTTCCATAGCGCTGAAAATTGAAAACAGTTTGTTGGCAGCAGAGATATGTAGCACATGATAGATTTTTCTGCCTGCTGCATCAGAGTTAAAGGAGATTTGAAGCATGTACTGGGGACAATTATATGCAGATCAGCTTTAGAAAGTGAGTACTCTCCTTTGGCAGTGTGTGCATTGATGTCAAATACCCCAGTTAGAGGTCATAGTCTAGTTAAGTGACTTGGTCAGAGTCAAACCCTTAACCTAAGAGCCTTAGTCCTACGCACAGACTAGCTAGTCTCGTCTAACTTTTTTTTTTTTTTGTTAATAACTGCAGATTACAGTCAATGGCAGTAATAGTGATTCATAGATTTGTGCTTAATAAAATCAATATTAATGCAGATCCTGTTGCTCTGTTAACCTTTTTTTGTGCAATTTAGAATAGTCTGCTCTTATCTGTCTAGTTTTGCAGAACACCTCAGATTTTGCCTTATATTTATGCTCTGTTCTTGAAAAAGTCACATAACCAGATAGTGCTTTGAGGCAAATGGAAATTTTAGCAACATTCCTAAATTTTAGTAAAATTCGTCAGTGGGCTCCTGGACTACAAGCTTAGAAACTGCTTATGAACCAGAGCTGTTATGGTGTAAAGGAAGGAAATTGACTGTAGTAAACAGAAGCATCTGCATAAGAGCCATGTTCTTTGGATTTCATCTTTGCTTTCTTTGCTCATTTGAATATTGGCAGTGTGTTTATTATTTAGCTGTGAATACACTAGACAGCATGAAGTCTTTGAGTTAAATTTTAATATTTAAACTAATGAAATTTTAATCTAGCTTTTTATAGGGACATAGGTGTGAAATTCAGTGAGTTTAGGCTACAACAGTTTGTCTAGAACATGAGTAAGGCTATGAGCTGTTAATGATCTGCTTCTTCTAATACATGGTTTGATTCCCTCAGCCTTCATTTATCTTCTATGCAACTCTGCCAAGTTACTTCACCATACAGTACTCCTGGGTTACTTCTGGAAAGGGACACATGTGTTCGGTGGGCTGTCTCAGGCTGTTAGTAAATGTGTTATACATTTGTCTTTTGAATTCCTGTAGCCTTCACAAAGATGCTGATCAGTATTTCGATAATACAACTCCCAGTACATCTCCTGAAGTTTAATAAGTTGCCAGATGCATTTTCACTAAATGTTTCTCATGCTAAGTCTACTTCCAGTGTCAGAGTTTTGTTCAAAAATAGCTGTCAATGTCTGCAATATTAAATTTCATACAAAGTTTTAAATTAAATCCCAATCTCTTTAATTATGTAAGCACTGAAGAAGAAAAAAGTATGCAGACTGATAGGTTTGAGCAGTATTTATGGCAAGTGGAGAGAGAGAGACAAGTAGTGGGTCACTGAAACAGATTCTGGGGGGTGATCCATTACTCTGCCCATGGCCCCATTTGATCATAATCTTACTGTTTCATTGCACACACACGTGTGTGTGCATCTGTTAATATTAGTGTTAGGTTTAGGGTAGGGTTAAGGTTAGGGTTGGTGTGTGTGTGTGTGTGTGTGTGTGTGTGTGTGTGTGTGTGTGTGTGTGTGTGTGTGTGTGTATGTCTGTATGTCTGCGTGTGTGAATGTATGTCTGCATGTGTGAATGTCTGTATGTCTGCATGTGTGAATGTCTGTATGGCTGCGTGTGTGTGTGTGTGTGTGTGTGTGTGTGTGTGTGTGTGTGTGTGTGTGTGTGTGTGTGTGTGTCTTTATGTGTGACTGTGTGCATGTGTGAATGTCTGTCTCTGTGTTTGAGTATCTGCATTTTTTAAGGTAAATTTAGTGCTGGGGTGAGGAATAGGACTAGTGCAAGGTGTATATGCCTAGTTTAGTGTTTGTGTTTGGAATAGCATCAGTGATAAGGCTAGTATAAGGTGTGTGTGTGTGTGTGTGGATGATGCCTTGTTTAGGGTTAGAATCATGTCTAGAGTTAGTGTTAGAGCTAGGGAATAGAGTTAGGGTTAAGGTTATGATTACTACATAGGAATAACATACCATGGGGTTGTTTGTTTTATCGTAACCTTTAAAGTGTCATCTGTACCTAATAGTTGAATGTCCACTGTGTCCTACCCAGCTCATAAACACATGGTAATGCACAAACAGTAAATGAAACATAATCCCTAAAATGTAAACCACTAAGATTATGCATACAGTCATGATGACGGGTGTATGTAATGACTGCGTGGCCTAACTACATATGGTAATGTACTGTAATGAAGTGTAAGGCTGTCCTCTACTAGCACTCACTAGGAGCTTCTTTAAATACACACAAGTACCACATGACCCAACTTTTGGAAGTAGCTAGCACCATGAAATAAAAGGGATGGTGGGAGTCAGTGACGTGGCTTGCAGTGGCATGGAAATAACAATTAGAGGGTGATGGTAAGGTCAGTGCAATGACATATGCTATGGAGTGTAAGAGAAGACAGCACACAATGAGTACATCAAGCACATGTACTTAGGTTCTGCAAAGCAGATTATGCAATTTTACTGCATGGGAGCCTACCTTTGCGTAATAGCCTTGTATACCAATGCTCATGCCATGACAAAGTAAAGTGGTCATTTGTGACACTTACTTCTGCCAAGCCAACACAGAAGCTGAAATGCAATATAAAAGAATGAGGCAGTTGACTGGAAGGTGATTGCAGGACTGCTGGGCACTACTGGAAAAGTAGAATTTACTAACCAGCACACAGAAAATGGTATTACAAAATGTTGCCAATAGCTTATCACATAGCAGTCAAAAATATAAGGGGCTCTGGTCACCTATTTGATGCATGATTTTAACAATGTCTTAAGTATGGCAGAAGTAGTAAAATAATGTGTATAACAAGTCCACGCTCACTTACTTGAACTGAATTCAAAATAGTGAACCATCTGACTCTACAGTAGTTTTTTCACAAAATATCAAACTATACATTGTGACATTAGGGAAAGTTATGTTCTGTTTGAGCATTATTACGTTGTTTATCTAGGCAAGGTGGTAGCAATGCGGTGAACCATGTATTGTGTTCATTATCTTGCATTTAATGGAGATTATGTACAGATAGCCATATGTAGCTTTCCACAACATTTTTCTGACAATTATATTTAGGTGAGAAATCCTCTATGTAAAGTTACTATATTCCTAGTACAAGAACAATGCTGGTACTTAGTCATGTATATCCAAACCCATTTCACTGAAAACCAGGGAAGTTGAAAGCAAAGCCAAAATTATAAAAGCTTTTTTTTTACAGGGGAATGAGCTCCCCTTTATCCCCTCCCCACACATCCCTTACTAATTATATATACAAACTGCAAGATCACACTACAGTGGGGAAAGGGGCAAAATGCTAATCCCCACTGTGCAGCCATTCTGCGCAGTGACAGATCATAACATTTCACTTTCTTGGTCTAAAGTGTCTTAGGCTCAGTGCTTCAGCATTCACTGTTGTGAACTTCTGCCAGTGACATATATCTATATCTATAATTTATGGTTCATAAACAAGGATTTACTCAAAAACGAGCATTACAAAAATAGAATATAATAACATTTAATCAGATGAAATATACAAAATGGACATAAAAATACATGTAAGATAAGTCTACGAAAAACAGTTGCAATATATTCAGAAAGGTGGCATAATTTTGTTACTAGTGGAAGTATTACCAGGATCCAAATGTTGTGTTAGCATTACACAACTTATTAGCTATTGTTACCAGTAACTGTAGTTAATATTAGATGATCTCAATAAATTATTTCTTTTATTGAACCTCACCCCCATATAAATAGGATTTTCTAAGCTGTACAGTATGACTGTAACAACAATCATTACAGCTACAGATTGTAGCATCTCAAAATGCACTTTGATGCAATCACCTTTGTAGAGCAATGTTGACAATACTGAAGCAGCTTTCCAGTCTGTTATTGTGCACAGAAGAGTTTGGGATCTCTGCTACACAAGCCTTCATTGCTACCCACACCAGCAAGTCTGTCAAAAGGCATTTTAGTTTCAAGACTTACTTTGTTGTGCTGCCCCTCAATGCCAACCAGATGTTGCTTGCCTTACAAATCTTTAAGAAAAATAACATTTTGTTGTGTGACTCTGAACAACTCTTTAAAGAAGCATCTGTATAGTTCATAGGTAGGTACTAGGCTATTGGCCCTAGGGCCTATATAAGCCTAGCCAAACTGTACCCTGGCTTTTACCACCCAAGAAAATTTGTTTCCTGTGCCCCTGTCAAGCAGAGCCACAGAGGTGATCCCTGGGGTGCATTTCCTATCTCCCATCCAATCATTAAGATTTTTCATGAAGAGTGCTAATGAGGAGCTTTGTTTGATATAGATAGGAAGTTTGTTCCAGAGTATGGGAAGTTTCTGGGACAGGAATCTATCCCTCCAGTATGTTCTGTTTATTGTGGTGACAAGGTTTAGGTCCCTAGTGCGTGTAGCTCGGAGGGATTGGGATTTCTTTACGTGCAGCATGACCAACAGCTCTGGGTTTGACATAGCTTTGTATGTTAGGCAGAGATCGCCTCTGAGTAGACGATATGCAACAGAGTAAAGCTGGAGTTTGAGACGGTTTGCGTAGGGTATCTGTTTGATGCTGGTAATCCTCTTTGTGAGGTATTTCTGTGGCCTTTCCAGTTGTTGTAGATGTGTTGAGATACATACCAAAAGGGGCATTGTACTCTATAATGGGTCTAATGAGTGATGAGTAGAGGGGAACAATGACCTCTTTTTTCCTGGATGAGAAACCTTTTGTGATGAGGTGTGCCATCTAGAAGGATTTCCTGACTACTGTGGCAATGTGATCAAAGGAGGAACCACTGTCCACCTGTGTCCCAAGGTCTCTTATCACACTTTCAGTGTTAAGTAGACTACCACCTATGTGGTAGTTCATGGGTACAGAGTTTTTACCAAAAGGGATGACTATGCACATTTTGGCATTGAGCTTGATGCCATGGCTTTGACACCAGGCATCTGTCTCAGTGAGGCCCTTTTGTAGGATGTCCACTTCATTAGGAGTTTTGATTATGTCTCCTAGTCTGCAGTATCTGCAAACTTTGTTAGGTAAAGACCTTCTGTGTTAGCCTGTACTTCAGATAAGTAGATACCAAACAGGGAGGACCTAGGACTGAACCCTGTGGTACTCCACTTGTCACTGCTCTGAAGTTGGATTTTTGAGTCTGCTACTTTCACAGAGTGGGTTCTGTCAGTGAGCCAGTTGACAACCCATCTTGTGACATTGGGATTTATACCTAGCTTAGTGAGTTTATCTATAATTCTAGAGTGGGGGATGGTGTCAAAAGCCATGGTGAGATCTAGCTAGGCTGTGTGAACCACCTTACCCTCATCTACGGCTTTGGTGAATGCTTCAAAGAAGTTTATCAGGTTTAGGAGACATGATCTGCCTTTTACAAACCTGAACTGGGTAGGGTCCAGAGTTTGGAGATTACCAATGTCATTGTTTATAAGTTCCACGATGATACATTCCAAAGCTTTGCAGACCAGGCTCATCAGGCTAATGGGGCAGCAGTTCCTGGGGTCTATGGTGGCTCCCCCTTTGTGGAGTGGGATAACCATTGCTGTGTGCCATTCAGTGGGCACAAAGCCTGAGGTGAGGCTATGATTGAACATGGTACTAAGGTGGGGTGCCAGTTTGTTCTGTAGTTCATGTAGAAAGCAGCCTGGGATGTTGTCAGGTCCAATGGATGCTGTGCTCTTGGCTTTGGAGAGTGCTTTACCTGTGCAGCCATGATTACAGGAACTTTGTATTCTTCCAGTATAGAGATGGGCCCTTTAGGGGATGAGAGAGGGGTGAAGTTAGCACTGAACCTGTCAGGATGTTTGCAATATCAATTGGTTCTGTATATTTAGTGTTATTGTGCTGTAACTCAGAGCAGATCTGAGTGTTGCCATTGAGATTCTTGACATAGCTATAGAATGCTTTTTGGTTGTCTTTAGAATCAGTGGCTATTTTGTTTTTGTAACTAGCTTTGGAGGATTTTATGAGGGATCTCGGCTTCTTACTAGGCTGACCACAGAGTTCCTCCAATCATGGGATTTTACTCTTTTTTTGCAACAGTTTATTTCTTCTGTTGTAGAGTTTGTTTATAGCAGAGCACCACCAGATTGGCTTCCTTTTTTTGGAGGATAGCATCTTGGTTCTGTTAGGGATTGCATGATCTACGCACTCATGTAAGTGCTTATAAAGTGCAATTGTATAGGATTCAGCAGTTGTACCTCTATTGTCCATCAGCATGGGTGTCGTGAAGTTTGCTACTTCTGTCTTAAGAAGCGTGAAGGTGGCTTTGGAGAAATTTTTTATGGTGGTTTCCCTAATGGGGGGTGGGGTGGCATGTGGATGTCTAGGGTGATTTGCTTGTGGTCGGATAGGACCAACAAGGAATTTATCTCTGGTGTGGAACACCGGTTGCCCATGTTGGTAAAGACCAGGTCTAGGATATTGCTGCCACTGTTGGGGGTGTGGATAAGCTGATCCAAGGCGTTGGAATTTATGAATTCCAGAAAATGTTGAGCACAAGAGTTGGTATATGAGTAGTTTTCCCAGTTAATGGTGGGGTAGTTGAAATCACCCATTATTTGGGTGTTAGGTTGTACCCTAATATTTTCCAGTGTATCAAGACATGAGGAGTGGGAATCCTTGGGATCTGTAGCAAGCTACAATCTTGAGTGTGGTCTTGCCCAGAGTTAGTTGCACTTGGATAATCTCAGATGCATTATGCTGAGCAACTAGCCTGGATGTGTGGATATCTTTAATGAATATGGACATGCCTCTGCCTTTAGTGCTTTGGTCCAGGTTAGGTGGCCAAAAGGTGTGGTAGGAATTATAGCCTGGTAATGCAGGGGTGCCCTCTGAAGCCTTGAACCAGGTCCCTGTCAATGCACAGATGTCGATTTTCTCCATTTCAGGGAGTGCCTCGAGTGAGTGCATTTTGAGGTTTAGACTTCTAGCATTAAGTAGCATTACCCTCAGATTTTGCTTGCTTGTACCTGTTACGGTGGTGAATTTGTCATTTGAATCTTGCCTAAAAAAGGCACTATAGGGATGGCAAGAGCCTTAGCCAGTATCCAGAATGCCAAGGGCGACAGATGCAGACCATCTCTGGCAAAGCATTGTGGTTTGTCGATCATGTCACCCCAGGCAGACAGAGACTGGATTCCCTTAGAATGACACCAGAAGCATAGCCAATTGTTGAAGTCAATCATTTTGTCCTTGTACTGTGGTATTCTGGGTGATGGCAGGATGCTACTCAGGGCTAGGGCCATACCTGCCTGGGCTACAATATCGGACAGCTCCTCCATGTCTCTTTTCATGTATTCCAGAGAGGTACATCTCAGGTCATTCACACCAACATGGACAATAACAGAGCCATATTTGTACTTGTTGTGGAGTGACCTGAGTGCATGTGTTGTGTGTCAGATCCTGGCAGCTGACAGTAACTTTCTCCTTGTTTAGCCTGGTATGTGGAACATCAGAGTGCCTGACTATAGAGTCACCTATGATTAGAGTGTTGGGTACGTTGTTATGCCTTATGGGCTGTTGTTGAATGGCACACTGAGTTTGTGGGCTATGTGTCATTTGGGCTGTGTTGGGGGGTGGAGATTGCTTGTGTTTCTGCTTTGGAAGTCCCTATTGCTTGGGTAGACATTTTTTGAGAGCCTACATGAATGTAGGTGTGTGTTTTGTGTTTCTGTGTGTGTGTTTTGGTGGTGTAGGTTTTGAGGGACTATGTGATGAGTATGCTGTGGTGCAAGTGTTTACCTTCCCTTGACTGTCTAGTCCAGTCTTGGGTGAAGAGAGCTTTGTTTCTAGTTTGGCTATATAAGTGCATCTCTCACAGGTTGTAGTGTTGGGTGGTAGGAGGAGAGGATTGTCTGTGCACATGAGGCAATTGCTGCATTGCCCCAAGATGCCCAGATTCATCAGGTAGACAGGAGAAAACACCGGGAGTTGACCCTTAGACATGCCTGGATAGGTGCTTATTTATTAAGTACTAAAAATTGTTTTCCTCTAAACAAGTGAGGTTGAGTGCTGTAGTAATTTGTAGCTTATTTAGTGCTTACAATGAGTTCTGAACAAGTGCTGAGCTCAAAGAAACAGATATGAGTGCTGAAACTAGAAAACTGTCTAGTTCTAAAAAAACAAAATTAAGCTAGAAGGCTTCCCTCCAACACAGAAAGGCTTGGGGGTGCAGAAGTTTAAAAACAGTACTGGATACAGCAAATCCATATCTGGACTAGACGACATACAGGAAAGGCAGGAAACAAGCTTAGAATTTTTTTTTTGTAAAGTGGAAAGGGGAAAGGAGGAGCAGAATCTAACTGGGTTGGCCTTCTCAAATGTTCTCCCTGGATTTTAGGTAGAATGAGGTAATGACACTAGCCTTGGAGGAGTGTCCCAGATCAAATTTACAGTAGGGGCGATCAACTGCAAAGCTACCAAGTATAAAAACAGGATATCAACAGGGAGAGAGGGTGGGAAACAAAAATCAGAACAAACAAACCCAACCAGATGCTTAACAATTGTAGAAAATTCTAGTTAATACCTCACACACAGTGAGTAAAATAAAAGTGTTATAAATTACTCAGAAATAAGCAAAACTGAATACTTAATGTTGTATATCACAGATTAGTTAGCTCAGAGCCCTTCCTCCGACTTCCTCCCATTAGCTAGAACGATTCTCAATGTTTGTTTTAATCTAAGTCTACAGCAAATTGTCCATTCAAAAATACAGCTTACAGAAATCTTTTAAGACTCAAATGACTTAGATTACCAATAACTTCAACTGCTTGGAACAATAAGCAAAATGTATACCACTTTCCAGGTCTTCCCACATGTGGATTCCTATCATCAGAATGTAGATTGTGAAGATGTGAACTAAGGAAGCATGAAGTGAATGTACATTAAACAGCCACTGCAAGCCCAAACAAAATGTAATAGAACCACAAAAGGAAGGCAGAGTCTTCAAGCGCCTCAGCTGTTAAGTCTTCAATGAGTACAAATACAATGCGACTTCCCTCACCCCATATATACTCACTCAATCAGCCAATTAAACAATTAATTAAATTGAACACTTCCAGTTAAGTTCTGTGTTTAAACCCTTGGGAACCAGGGTTTAAATTTCAAAGTAAAACGTGTTCCTTTAAACAACAGTTTTTTTTTTTACTGCTACAGGGTCTAAAAAAATAGACCCCACTTGTTCTAAAACACAACCTTACAACAGTTTAAAATTACTTGCATGAAATTCTATAAAATGCATAGCTAAAAGACTATCACAGTTAACTTTTTTTAAATGTCCCTTATATGTTCTTGAAGATGCATTTTAAACTTTTGTTTACTTTCACCCACATAAAACTGTTACATGGACATTTCAAAATATACACAAGTCCTTTTGTATTGCAAGTATAACATCCATTTGAAAAAAATACAGAATTAATAGTAGGAAAGTTCTTTACACCATGAAAACAAACAGAACATTTCCCACACCTAAAAATGTGATGTCTTAAAATAATCAGTCTATTTGTACTTCAGGCATTTGAAATTTACTGTGCACTATTATATCAGAAATGCTACGGCCCTTTTTATAAGAAATCAAAAGTTTGTTTGCTAAACATTTTTTCCAAAATATCATCTCTGAGCAACATGGGCCAATAGTAATGTAACATTTGCACAATTTGTTGACTTAGTATATTGTAAATAGTCACAAAATAAATCATCTTACCAGTGTGGTTGGCATTATTATTTCCTGCATCTCCCCAACCTTTTCTTTTGTCAAAATCTATCAACTCAATAAATGGAAGTCCCTCATTATGTGTATTTACTGAGTTTCTTCTTCTGCTTAGATATTCACCTTATTTAAAGCTTTTAACACTTCTGTCTTGTCATATCCTCAGTCTGTAAACATTTTAACTAAATCTTATTATTCTTCTTCAAAATCTTTATCTACATTACACAACTTATTTATTCCCAGAAATCCAGTGTATGGTAAAGATGAAATCAAGTGTGTGTGTGTGTGTGTGTGTGTGTGTGGGGGGGGTAACAACTGGAACCATGTAGGAAATGTGGGCCATCCTTGAACTTTCTGTGAACTTTCCTACCAATTAATCCTGTTTGTTCACCAAACAATTCCAAATCTAAAAAACGACTCTCTCACCTAACTGTAAGCCACTAAACTTGAGACCAAACTGGTTATTAACTGCTCAATGAAAATTTTTACCTTATCATTACCTCCCCTACAAACTAAAATCAGATCACCTATCTATGTATCTAAAATACCTAATGACATATGTTTTAAAGAAAGACAAAACATACTCTTAATTTCAAAAAAAGCCATCATTAGGTTGGCATACATGGGGGCAAAGGATGCCCCATAGCCGTACCTTGTAGTTGATGAAAATTTTCTTGGTTAAAAATAAAATAATTATTTTCTAAACAGAACTTAACAAGCTCCAATACATAATTAGATAAAGAGGTGTCCCATGAGCATGTAAAATGCTTGTATAAAGACGCTGCATGTCTATTGCCATTCAAAACATACCTTGTTCCCAAATTAAATCTGCATCATTTTTTTCAAAAAATCTTGTGTATCTCTGATATATGATACTATTTTTTTTTCATTTTTTCAACATAGGGAAGTAAATACTCATGTAAACAAATACCTATGTTGTGTAAAAAATATGTTCTAGCTGACAATTGGCCTGCCTTGTAAGTTCTCCAGGCCCTTATGCATTTTAGGTAAGTAGTAAAAAACTGCTGATTCACAATCCTGTGGAGAAAATTTGCTTTCAATGTCATTTTGGAAAAATAGCCTAATCTATAACCTTTATGGAGTAGTGCCTCATAGTCAAAAATAGCTTGCTTATACAGCCTAACATCAACTCTATTATACACTTTTGTATCATTCAAAAGCTCATAACACATTTTCACATACTGGTTACAATTCAAAATGACCACCCTATTGCCTTTATGTGCCGGCTTTACTGCTAGTTGAGTATTGCTACCCAAACATTTTAAAGCCTGCCATTGTTCTATAGACAGGTTAAATTTAACATTCATATTGCCTTTTCAACAATTATCTAACCGTTCAATAGAAACATTGCATACTGCAGAAAATTGTTGAATAGTTTGGTTATGAAAAGGGGGTACAGATCAGCTTTTGCTTAAAATACTGGAAGTATTCAATAAACAAGAAGAATTCACTAAAACTTCCCCATCCCCAAACATTTCAAAATTACAATAAATGTGAATGTGCATTACCGTGGGAACAACAGCACATTTAAGCAATTAGCATTTCATAAAAGTAACAAAAAAGTAAGGCTATTATAGACAGACTATGAAAAAGGTTGATACAGTAAACTCTCGGTTAACCGGAACTCAAACAACTGGCACTCTCAAGCAACCAGCAAAAAAATATTGAAGAAATACAATACCATTTTCATGTTGTATCTGTTTTCCCCCTGCAGAAACATACCTTGTGTTTTTAGAGCTTTAGAGTTTAAAAAAGCAAGACAGGAATAACTCCCCTCTCTCCCCAATTTGAGAACATGTCAAAGCAAACAAATAGTATAGGGTACAGTATTAGCCAGTGCTATTTTTAATAGTAACTCTCAAGCAACCAGAAACTACAGTTAACTGGCATCTACCAATCCCCATGGGTGCCGGTTATCTGAGAGTTTACTGTACATAGAAATTAGGCAGGTGATTGTTACATTTACTTCCATGTGTCGGTATGCAAAAATATTTTCCTTGATCTTTAGGACAGAAGTAGACACCACATGTGATTGACTGCTAGTGTACACAAACACACATATAGACACACAGGCAGAATTCATCACTCTGGAACACCTGCCTTTTACAAAATGTACACCTCTGCATAGACTCAATATGCTTGCTGATGTTTGTGCTGATGATGGTTGCAATTTATGCATGATAGTTTTACAATCTATTACATGTGCATTCTCACATATATCACACTGGTAGTGATACTGTGCAGTACTGCTTCTGAGGCCTATAGCTTCACTTGTAGAGCAACACTGGTATTACAGGCAGGATTGATATCCGCATTACTAGAGCTGTCACATAGCTGGAACTGTGGAGTTAACTGGTTTTGGTTGGACTTCATAGGTCTGCAAGTCTTTGACAAAGTTAGGATTATATCAGTTATGGATAATGACCATCATTACCATAGGCAGATTCAGAATCTCATTGTCTATTCATGATGTAGTGAGACTCCATTACATTGTGTACATTGGCTGTAAAAGGGAATGTGTAGGATATATCCCACCTTTTGCTATGATATTATACTCAGAGGAAGGATTGTTCATCATATTTAGAGTAGCATTGCTGGATAATGGGTGTATTTATCATGTAGAATCAGGCCCTTAAACTGTGTCTCCATACCATAGTATTTTGCTCTCTGGGTCTCCACTGAAAATAATGTTTATACTCAGTGGGATCTACCTGGCTAAGAAACATTAAATAAGTAAGGAAGAAAGAAAGAAAGAAAGAAAGAAAGAAAGAAAGAAAGAAAGAAAGAAAGAAAGAAAGAAGCATCCAAACCAACTCAAGGACAGTTACAAAACAGAGTATAATTTAAAAAATCTCCCTTCTCACTGTATGATGAGCATTACTGATAAGTTCATTCCGAAAATGGAGGACACATAAACAGCACTGGTAAATGAAAGCCCTAGATTCTATTAGCATTGAAATAAAGGAAACTAAAGCATACATAGAATCCACAACAGACAGATATTGTTTCTTTGATAAGCAAACATATAAATCTAGTGTTATAATAGGATGTTACTAAATGAAAATGAGTTAAAATGCAGATTAGTTACTATTTTGCTACTGGATGACACAGCGTTGCAGCGGTAGTGTTGTCGCTTCACAGCAATAGGTTCGCCAGTTCGATTCTTGGCTGGGGTGCCTTCTATATGGAGTCTGCATGTCCTCCATGCATTCGCTTGGGTTATCTCTGGGTGTTCTGGTTTCCTCCCATGTTCAAAGACATGCATCTGGAGCGTTTCTCCCTGGGCATCCACTGAAAATTGGCTTCATTCCAAGTTGAACTTGACCAGCTAACAAAGAATAAATAAAAATTTTAATTTCTAAGTTGCCACTGCTTAATACTTACTTTGTTCATTGTACATCCTTAATCTCTTCTGCAGCAGTTTACTTCAAAAGCATTTTAAACACTGCATTTGAAGTTGTTTGTTAAAGCTTCATTCACAAACAGCATACAAATAAAAAAGGGTTTGCAGTAAAAATTCTGTTGGGTAGATTATTGTATGATATCCAGTTTCATCCTGTATGTTAATGTTGTGTAATTCCTAAGATTGCCTTAAAATGAAAATAACAGTTAAGTAACTTAAAGTCCTTGGGCATGCTTAATAAATTAAACTTCACAAACATAATTTCAAGTGATTAAAATTATGTTTGTGTAAGCACTTATTAACAAAATATCATCCTAGACCTTTTTTCTGGTAAAAAAGTTCAGTCTGTCTAATGCATAAACAGACTTCATGATTTGGATTCAAAACCTTCACAAGTTGCATTTGTTCCCCTATCTTACAGTGCCAAGTTATGTTTTAGACACCTATATATAGGGGGAGAAATGGTCCCTTATTAACTGAGTACCTACAAAGAGCATTTCATAAGTAGTTGACAGAGATACTTCTATCTGCTCTTGTAGGCAACCTTCTTCTAAAACTCCTCCCCTTCCTTTCTTCCAACTCTCAAAACATACAGAGGCATCATGGAATGTAACACTTCTGCTGGGCTTACATCCCTATTACTTATGTTGCACCATTCCATATATGATTTGATTATATCTCTGTGGCTCTACTATGTAAAGTGTGCTCACTGGTCAACAACCCGCCACAGGAATGTGGAGAGGTCCACTGTCTATTTGTCTCAAGCATACCTCCCATCTGATCCTCCAATCTGTTTTGAATATGGTTCTCAAACTCAAGCTTTTAGCAGTAGAGACAATCAACTTTTCTGTATACCAGAGGAGTGTCTACTTGAAATTAATCTAGCAGAATGTACAGTGAGTCCTGAATTTAACAAAAAAAAAACTATATGTGTTCATTGTTAAAAGACAGACAGTAATAGGTATCAATAAATTACACTACTGTGAGAAGCAAAGCAAAAAACAAAGAGAAAATCAGAACAGGACTATTATACTATTAGTCATGCACAGTGCCGTGTAACTGTGTGGAAGATCATGCACCTAAGCATTCATATGCTGAGGCTGTCCAAACTGTACATCCACTAAATAATCATAAATTATTCACTCCTAACCTTTCTCAGCTACTCATATCACTCCATCTCATTTCTCCCACATACCAGAACAACCCATATAGAATCCCACTACCTAGTTCCAACAGTAACCACACTATCCACTCTCTAACTACAGTCCCTTCACTGTCTTACTCACAACATGCAACACTCTGCTTTACCTCTACCTAACTACCCCAACTACTCATTTTCACGCATTATTAACTTCTTACCATACTAGACTCTCTTACATTAAACCATCTCCTATACTCACCCTTACCTTCACCAATATTATTACTACCCAATCATACTCTATCTCCTTACCTCTTTATAACTTCGACATACATCTCCTTAAAATCAAAATACTACCCTACACTTTTCTTTACCCTAAACTTAAGCCAAAACACGGCACCTATTACCACATCCATTAGCAACTTACAATTTTTACAGTTTCTCCTCTGTTAGCTGGAGACATCCACACTAACCATGGCTCATACACCTCTCTACCCAGTCCCAACCAACCACCACTCCCACCTCTTCCTCCTCTCATGTTCATCTGTCCTTCCCCCTAGCTATTCTACCCCCAATAACTTAACCATTTATGCAATGAACACTCCATCCATGGATAGCCCACAACTTTCCACATATCCTAAACTTATCTGAAACATGGCTAAAACCCCATATCTCAAACAATGAAATCTTACCTCCCAGATATAACATATACTGGACAGGTACAATTCCCAAAAAAGGGGGCAGTGTTGCCAATATCTACTCTGAGCAACTAAACCTCCCACCCCACCTACATCCCTACACAACTTTCACCCAGCTGAACTATTAATACTTAACTGTCTCTTAAACATCCATAAAAAATTTGCTAAAGCCTCCATTTACATCTCACCAGGTAGTAACATCCCCATCCTTGAACACATACTTTCATGGATCTCACACAATATACCCTACAAAACAATTATCCTTGGTGATGTAAATATTAACTGGACAAAACTAATGTCAGACTCTCCAAGCATCAACATAAACCTTCATGGTTTCAAACAACTTATGGCTTCCCCCACATGCATAAAGAATATATCTAATACCAGATCAATCCTAGACTGGATCCTTAAAACTGGCCCAAAAACTGTACTACATACTCTGTACCCTACCCAACACCATAAGTGACCATCTTCCCATTCATGTCTAAAGACATTTTCTCCAACCACCTAGGCCTCACTTATACAGACACTACTGCAAACTCTCTGGATTTAATGCTGAAACATTCAGCACTACACTCTCATCCAGCAAGTGGTCCCACCTCCTTCACCTCCCCCCTCAATGAAGCTGTACAAAAATTCAATCACATTTTCCTTAAAATTCTTAACTCATTAGTACCCTTAAGGAAAATTAGGATAAAAGCTAATTATGCCCCCTGGCTTTCAAAGGACACTCTTTCCCTTATTCATAAAAGAGACAGTGTTTAGAAAACCTGGCTAAAAAATCAAATCCCCTTCACACCTCCAAAATTACAAAGAACTCAAAAACATTACTAAAAGACAAATCAACAAAGACAAAAAAAATCTACAGTAAGGCCCAAACCAATTATTACTTCAACCCCCCAAAAAATTCTGGAGCACCATCAATAAAATTCTTCACCCGGGTAACCCTTCAACTCCTAAACCCTACTCTAATCACAATAATCAGAAAATTTCCATCCTTCCCAACAAATAATTTATTAACTCTATCCATAAACTTAAGTCACACAAGCCAGAAACCCAATCCACCTGCTCCTTCTCTTACTCATACTAATAAAATCACATTTTCACTGAAATTTGCCTGCACCACCTACATTAAATCACTCTTGCTTAAACTAAAACCGTGATCTCCTCTACTAATAACCTCCCTCCCCTCTCTCTCAAGCTTGCCACAGATTCCATAGCCTATCCTATTTCAATAATAGGAAATAGATTACTCCAAAGGAGCCAGTTCCTGACATCTGGAAATCATTCTATACAATACCTCTACAAAAAGGAGGAAACTCAACTGACCCTTCCAATTTCAGACCAATAGCCATTCTCTCTCCTCTCTCAAAAATACTTGAAGAATGTATACCCTCTTAGCTTCTCAAACTACTTAACCAAGAAAACCTTTTGATTGTTACACAATATGGGTTTTGGCCAAACCACAGTACTGCTACTACCCTCCTATATTTTACTTATACTGTAGCGGAGGCTACAGACAAAAAACAACTAGTATCCTGTCTTTTCCTTGACCTTGCTAAAGCCTTCAATATAGTATCACACTCTAAGCTACTAAGAAAACTATCTGATCTCAACCTCTCAACCTCTACTCTTCAAAGGTTCCCCGGCTATCTCAGTAACAGGCTACAGTCTGTCAGATGGCACATTTCCTGCTCCCCCTTCCTACCTATCCAACCAGGAGTCCCCCAGGGCAATATTCTGGGGAGACTTCTTTTCAATATCTTTGCTAACAATCTCCACACATCTTGCAGCCACTCCTATCTTCCACAATATGCCAATGACTCTACACTTATCTCCTTCTCTGACATCTCTCATCTGCACACACTTACCCCAAATTTATTAATTTCCATTGAAAGATGGCTTACTGAAAACCAGCTCATCTCAAATCCAAACAAAACCAAAGGCCTTCTTTTCCTTCCTAGATCACTCAGCCATCTCAGATCTACATTTACCAGTCCATCCCTTAACAACACTATCATCAAAGTAAAACTTCACACTAAGCTCCTTGGTACCATAATTGATGATCAATTAAAAGTTAACTTGCCCATCCAACACTGTATCAAAAATTCACCAAAAACTGGGACTACTCAATAGAAACAAAATTCCTTATATCAGACTCCAAACTTGCTCTGTTTCAGGCATTCCTACTACCTTCCCTTCCCTATGCTGCTCCTATCCTCACTAACTTACAATCCACATTATTCACCAAGCTCGAACAAACTTATAATAAAATTGCTATTTTCACCACAAACCAACCTCACAACTTATACCACTGTCTTGCACTGAAGAAACTGCAATGGTTAGAATTCCCCAACAACTTTTACTATTACAACTCCATACTCAACAAACCAACTGCCTGATCCTCCCTCTCCTCCCTAATATCCTACTACATCCCTAATCCATTCACTGCACAGCTCCAACTAACATCTCCTAGACATCTACAAACCAAATAAAAACATTGGTAAACTCTTATACAAACATTCAGTGTCTCTGGCCTGCAACAAACTTCCCTCCAATGTATGAATCATCACACAAACATAAACCACTTCAAAAAAGAGCTAAAATCTACCTATTAAACTCGTGGTTCTGCCCCTGCCAGGACCCTACTTAAATCCTCCACCATCAAACTTTTACTCAACAATGTCAGTCTTTTTACAGATTTTACTCTTATGGCACTATTTGAAGCATATGGAAGTCATATCTACTTGTTCAACACGTTATAGTGTAGCTGTAATCCATGTAGATATGTTTATTTTAATAGTCACTTGATTATAACAACTATATGTAAATACTCTCTCATTTGTAATATTGTAATAATAATTGTAATAACATCTGTATATAATCATTCTCTCATTTTTCAACATTGATTTCCACCTACTTTGTACCTGATCTCTCCACCTATGTAACTGCTTTTCTCTAGTATATGTACTGTCAGGTTTTTTTCTTTCTTTCTTTTCCTTATTGAATTGTTAATATCAATTGTAAGTTCATTGTTGTTTGTATTTACACTGGAGCTTTTCTTTTGGGTCTCCACTGAAAATGGACTTCTGGCTCAGTTGGACCAACCCGGTTAACAAATGTCAAATAAAATAAAATAAATAATAAATATCCCATACATCAATGAAAATAATGCCTGAAATGCAAATGTGAAAAAAGGAGGGAAGAGTGTTAGGAAGCAAAATTGACAAAACCATTAGATGCAGAAAAGTCACAATGTTAAGGATATTTTATTTTCAGCATTACTGCCGTCTTACAAGAACTGAGGCATGTATGCTTTTTGAGCAACTTCTATGCAGTTAGCACCCTCTGTTCTATTTAGAAGTAGGAGACACATAAAACAAAGTTAGCAGCACCCCTTAAGTATTTATGTAGCAATTAATTTGTCTTATAAAGCTGCAATACAAGATGAAAAGAGACATTTAAAATAGTCCAGTTGGCTTTACATTTGCAGACTTCCACCAACCTGCTTTACAAATACAGCAGTGTGTACAATGCACATTCTCTGTACAATCATTCATATAAGAATATACTTTCAGTGAAAGGATGTACTGAAAATGTTACATGGTAGAACCACAAAGAACAGCACAGATGATTAATGATTAAACCATTTTGAAGTCATTCTACATTGACAAGAAGAATCATGGGCTCTGTCTAGCTCCATTAATAAAATGTGATTTTATAAAACGAATGCTTACAAGCAAAACAATACATCATGTCCTAGCAGAGAAAAGAGAACCCATAACAAATATCTTGCACTATTTATTCATGAGTGACCACACAGTAATGTACTTCTTTCAGATTTGTGTCTCAGGTTGCATCAGGTACCCATAACTTGAATCAGCCTGAACCACTGAGAAGTTGTTAGTTGGTCAAGAAGCCCACCAAGCCTCACTTGTGTACCATTTATGCCCCTCAAAACACACACACACACACACACACACACACACACACACACACACACACACACACACACACACACACACACACACACACACACACACACACACACACACACACACACACACACACACATACACACACACACACACACACACACACACACACACACAAAACCACATTATTCTCCGGTGGCCAGCACTTCTTTTTTTCCACCTCAGAGATCAGAACCCTGGGCATACACGGTAAACTGCTTTGTCTGTTCTGAGTCTTGAAAAGGAAGATTCAGCTGTTTAAAATAATTATTATAATAAAGTAAATCACAACATTTTAAAGCAATTTTGACAGAGATGCATTCCAATAGCTGAACACCATTATTCATTCTTCACTGCCCAGTTCAGTGACCAATTCACTTTTTCTTTCATTTATTTATTATTATGATTGGAGTGGGGTAGTCACTGTTAATGACAGCAGCAAGTAGAAAAACATTACTATGACTATTACTTCTTTCCCACTCTTAGCAAGAATACATCAGACATGATCAGGAAAAGTGA
This sequence comes from Protopterus annectens, assembly GCF_019279795.1. Taxonomy (NCBI): domain Eukaryota; kingdom Metazoa; phylum Chordata; order Ceratodontiformes; family Protopteridae; genus Protopterus; species Protopterus annectens. Next base: position 190,543,539 of record NC_056729.1, on the reverse strand, counting down.
CTCTTAATTAAGGGAATAGCCTGTGTAAGAAGGCAGATGCAGTTATTTCATCAGATTGAATCAACTGTAGCTATGTCCTGCTATGGTGAGGATGGTACATGCATTTTTGAGAGTAACAATACCAGTATGGCCATTCATTCTTTTACTGCCATGACAATCTAATATGAAAACGCATTGTGTGTATAAAATATGTGGCTACATGGCTTCAGAATGCCCACAGTGTTTTACTTTTTAAGTCTTTATGGGTGCATTCAGACCCATGATCCAGAAAACCCATAGCATGTATTTAAACTTATTAGAAACACTAACCATCTGACCCAATACCATATTCATGGGTGACTTTAATATATGACACCAAATGTACATGCACAGAGATTGCTGGATTTTATAAACACAAACTCCCTGGACAAGATAGTCAATACACCAACCAGGAATGCAACCATACTGGATCTGGTCCTCACTAATATGGGAGGGTGTTGCACACCCCCTACTATAATGTCTTCCATAGGTTCATAGGTAGTTTCATATGTAGGTACTAGGCTATTGGGCTTAGGGCCTATATAACCTTATCCAAAAAGGTACCCTGGCTTTCACCACCCAAGAAAATTATTTTCCTGTGCCCTTGTCGAGCAGAGCCACAGAGGTGATCCCCAGGGTGAATTTCCTATTTCCCATCCAATCATCAAGATTTTTCTTGAAGAGTGCTAATGAGGAGCTTTGTTTGATATAGATAGGTAGTTTGTTCTAGAGTATGGGAAGTCTCTGGGACAGGAATCTATCCCTCCAGCATGTTCTCTTTATTGTGGTGACAAGGTTTAGGTCCCTAGAGTGTGTAGCTTGGAGGGATTGGGATTTCTTTAAGTGGAGCATGTCCAACAGCTCTGGGTTTGACAGAGCTTTGTATGTTAGGCAGAGATCGTCTCTGAGTAGGCGATATGCAATGAAGTATAACTGGAGTTTTTTGAGACAGTCTGAGTAGGGCATCTGTTTGAGGCCAGTAATCCTCTTTGTGAGGTATTTGTGTGGCCTTTCCAGTTGTTGTAGATGTCTTGTAAGGTACATACCAAAAGAGGCATTGTACTCTATAATAGGTCTAATGAGTGATGAGTAGAGGGGAACAATGACTTCTTTTTTCCTGGATGAGAAACTTTTTTGTGATGAGTTGTGCCATGTAGAAGGATTTCCTGACTACTGTGGTGGTGTGATTATCAAAGGATAGACTACTGTCCACCTGTGTCCCAAGGTCTCTTATCACAATTTTGGTGTTAAGTAGACTACCACCTATGTGGTAGCTCATGGGTATAGAGTTTTTACCAAAGGGGATAACAATGCACTTTTTGGCATTGAGCTTGACCCCATGGCTTTGACACCAGGCATCTGTCTCAGTGAGGCCCTTTAGTAGAATGTCCACATTGTTAGGAGTTTTGATTATGGCTCCTAGTTTGCAGGCATCTGCGAACTTCATTAGCCAAAGACCTTCTGTGTTAGCCTGTACTTCGGAAAAGTAGATACCAAACAGGAGAGGACCCAAGACTAAACCCAGTGGTACTCCACTTGTCACTGGTCTGAAGTCAGACTTGGAGTCTGCTACTTTCACAGTGTGAGTTCTGTCAGTTAGCCAGTTGGCAACCCATCTTGTGACATAGGGATTTATACCTAGTTTAGTGAGTTTATCTATAATTCCAAAGTGGGGTATAGTGTCAAAAGCCTTAGCGAGATCTAGATAGGCTGTGTGAACCACCTTACTCTCATCTACGGCTTTGGTGACTGCTTCAAAGAAGTCTATCAGGTTTAGGAGGCATGATCTGCCTTTTACAAACCTGAACTGGGTGGGGTCAAAAGTTTGGAGATTGCCACTGTCTTTGTTTCTAAGTTCCATGATGATATGTTCCTTGGCCTTGCAGACCAGGCTCATTAGGCTAATGGGGCAGTAGTTCCTGGGGTCTGTGATGACTCCCCCTTTATGGAGTGGGATAATCACTGCTGTCCACCATTCAGTGGGCACAAATCCTGAGGTGAGGCTATGACTGAACATGGTGCTTAGGTGGGTTGCCAGTTCATTCTGCAGTTTGTGTAGAACACAGCCTGGGATGTTGTCAGGTCCCATGAATGCTGTGTTCTTGGCTTTGGAGAGTGTGGTTTTTACCTGTGCAACTGTGATTACAGGAACTTTGCATTCTTCCAATATAGAGATGGGCCCTTTAGGGGGTGAGAGGGAGGTAAAGTTAGCACTTAACCTATCTGCCAGGATGTTGGCAATATCAGTTGGTTCTGTATATTTAGTGCCATTGTGCTGTAACTCAGAGCAGATCTGAGTATAGCCATTAAGAATCTTGACATAGCTATAGAATGCTTTGTGGTTATCTTTAGAATCAGTGGCGATTTTGTTTTTCTAACTAGCTTTTGAGAATTTTATGAGGGATCTCAGCTTCTTACTGAGGCTGATCAGGCAGTTCCTCCAGTCAAGGGATTTTACTCTTTTTTGCAATATTTTCTTTCTTCTGTTGGGGAGTTTGTTTATGGCAGGGGACCACCAGATTGGCTTCCTTTTTTTGGAGGATAGCATATTGGTTCTATTAGGGATAGCACAATCCATGCAGTCATGTAAGTGCTTATAAAGTGCATTTGTGTAGGATTCAGCAGTTGTACCTCTATTGTCCATCTGCATGGGTGTTGTGAAGTTTGCCACTTCTGTCTTAAGAAGCATGAAGTTGTCTTTGGAGACATTTTTACGGTGGTTTCCCAAATGGGGGGTGGGTGTGGGATGTGGATGTCTAGAGAGATTAGCTTTTGGTTGGATCTGACAAACAAGGAATTGACCTCCGGTGTTTAACACTGGTCACTCATGCTGGTAATGACCAGGTCTAGGATATTGCTGCCACTGGTGTTGGTGTGGATAAGTTGATCCAAGGCGTTGGAATTTATGAATTTCACAAAACATTGAGCAAAAGAGTTGGTACATGAGTAGTTTTCCCAGTTAATGGTGGGGTAGTTGAAATCACTCATTATTAGGGTGTTGGGTTGTACCCTAATATTTTCCAGTGTATCAAGAAATGAGGAGTGAGAATCATGGGGCATGGTGGGGGATCTGTAGCAAGTTACAATTTGGATTGTGGTTTTGCCCAGAGTTAGTTGCACTTGGATAATCTTGGATGCATTATGCTGAGCAACTAGCCTGGAGGTATGGATATCCTTAATGAATATGGACATGCCTCCGCCTTTACTGTTTTGGTCCAAGTTATGTGGCTGAAAGGTGTGGTATGAATAATAGCCTGGTAATGCTGGGGTGCTCTCTGGAGCCTTGAACCAGGTCTCTGTCATTGCACAGATGTCAATGTTCTCCATTTTAAGGAGTGCCTTGAGTGAATGCATTTTGAGGTTTATACGTCTAGCATTGATTAGCATTACCCTCAGAATTTTCTTGCTTGTACCTGCTTGCTTGTTAAGGTGGTGAATTTGTCATTTGAATCTTGCCTAAAAAAGGCATGATAGGGGTGGCAAGAGCCTTAGCCAGTATCCGGAATCCCAAGGGCGACAGGTGCAGGCCATCTCTGGCAAAGCATCGTGGTCTGTCAATCATGTCATCCCAGGCAGACAGATACTGGATCCCCTTAGAATGACACCAGAAGCTTAGCTCATTTTTGAAGTCAATCATTTTGTCCTTGTACTGTGGTATCATTTTGGGTGATGGCAGGATGCTACTCAGGGCCAAGGTCATACCTGCCTGGGCTACAAGATCGGAGAGCTCCTCTATGTCTCTTTTCATGTAGTCCAGGGAGGTAAGTCTCAGGTCATTCACACCAACATGGAAAATTACAGAGTCATATTTGTACTTGTTGTGGAGTGACCTGAGTGTGTGCATTATGTGGTGGATCCTGGCACCTGACTGGCAGCTGACAGTAACTTTCTCCTTGTTTAGCCTGGTGAATGGAACATCAGTGCACCTGACTATGGAGTCATCTATGACTAGAGTGTTGGGTACATTGTTATGCCTTATGGGCTGTGGTTGAGTGGCACACTGAGTTTGTAGGCTATGTGTCATTTGGGTTGTGTTGGGGGGATGGAGGTTGTTTTTGTTTCTGCTTTGGAGATCTCTGTTGCTTGAGCAGTTTATACTGAGAGCCTCCGCAAATGTAGGTGTGTGTTTCTTGTTTCTATGTGTATGTTTTGGTGGTGTAGGTTTTGAGGGACTGTGTGATGAGTGTGGTGTGGTGTAAGTGTTTTCCTTCTCTTCTTGACTGTCTAGTCCTGTCTTGGGTGAAGAGAGCTTTTCTTCCAGTTTGGCTATATAAGTGCATCACTCACAAGATGTAGTGTTGGGTGGTAGGAGGAGAGGCCTGTCTGTGTACATGAAGCAATTGCTGCATTGCTCCAAGATGCCCAGATTCATCAGGTAGACAGGAGAAAACACCAGGAGCTGACCCTTAGACATGTCTGGATAGGGGATAGATGCTTATTTATTAAGTACTAAAAACTTTTTTCCTCTAGACAAGTGAGGGAAGTTGAGTGCTGTAGTAATTTGTAGCTTATTTAGTACTTACAATGAGTTCTGAACAAGTGTTGAGCTCAAAGAAACAGATTTTATTGCTAAAACTAAAAAAATGGCTAGTTCTAAGGGAAAATTTGAAGAACAGACTTTATGGCACCTGGAATAGTTTAACCCTAGGTAAGTGGCGATGCATAAAGTGTTATTTTTTAATATAACAGTAGCAAATGAGCAAACAGATTTAAACAAATTAACCAATTAACCAATAAAAAGCTAAAAACTGAGCCCCGTTCTGCAGCCTTCGATCAGACAAGTTCTAACTGCACACTCCTGCCACTAGGGTGCAGTGGAACCTTCTCCAAAAAAAGATGGTCTGGCTTAGTGCTCAAGTTATACAAACAAAGCTAGATTGAGCAGGTATGAATTTAGTTTCTGCTACAGCAAACAAGGCGTACCAACTTCAGAAAGAAACAGTTCAAATAAGCAGGCAGAATAAGCCTTTAACCAGAAACTCCCAGCTCAGAAGGGCAGAATCTACCCTCTCCTCCCACAAGAGTGCAGACCACATCTTCTTAATGTAAAATAACTGGCCCAAAGCCCAAGTGCTTAATCCAGAACTAATATACTTTTAGAATAAGGTCAGACCACAAATTCAAGAAACAGCAATGTTAAGACAGGGGAAGAAAAGAAAGAGAGGAAAGCATTAATACAAATTCAGGCGTAGTAATCAGAAGTTCAGTGTGCATCTGTTATACTAACTATAAATATCCAACCTACTTTCACTTTACAACTGAATGTCCTTTTTTTAATATACTATAAAAAAGTAAAAGCTTCAAAGATATAACTATGTATTGATGAATTTATACAATAGGCTTATACAACAATTAGAAAATGCCAGGCTGCCAGTATAAATGATCTACAGAGGGATTATCAGTACAATGATAAATATAATTTAGTAGGCAATTTTTGAATGTAAATTAGATGTGAAAGTGTGTATACAAAACAGTACCGCTGAAAAGCTGTAATACATATTAAACAATAAATATAGCAATGATTAAAACATTCTAGGCTGCTAAGTTACATTATAAGTGATATCTATCATATTTGTGTTTATAGTTTATCATCAGCATACTTGAATGCAGCCACTTTCCAGAATCCAGAGTACATTTTACTGTGTAAATTACATCACATGCCCCACTTTTTCTCTAAGAGATGTATAATATACTGAGAAAAATATTTTTAGATGTAATATGTCTGAGGTCATCAAAATGGTGATGTTAAATTCAGCATTGTGATGTATTTAAATTCTGCTGGTCAGGATTGTAGTCACGGGTACATTTTGTACTTAAGTATTCTATTTACAATGCTATCAGTATTGCATTATGAAATCTCAATGTATAATTGATATATAAAGATTAATATATAAATATATATGTTATAGCTCTTTAACTGTCAGTCTTACATTTGCATTAATTTATTTTCATTTGGGATGCATCAGCTGTGATCAGTAGGCAGACTGAATTTAGCGTCCCAAATTTGTTTGCAATAGTTTTCTTTGCATCAGAAAGAAATAGTATGGTTATTTCACCAGGTAGGGCAACATTCCTTTCATTGCTTAAATATTGAGACCTAAACTCCATGTACTGAAAATGACAGTGTTCTGCCATGTAAAGCAGGGCTGGTGTGCCGTGAAATATTTGAGGATTTAAAGACAGTCTTCATTGTGTTTGTCCATATGCATCCTACTATAATCCCCTGAAACTATGCTTAAAAGTTGTCATAACAATCTGACATATGGACTCATGCAAGGTACTGATTTTACTGTTTCAGAGGATGACCGGTGTCACAGCCTTGTAATATAGCACCTATACTGTATATGGGCAAGTGGTTGTATGTACTCTGATCAAAAGGTAGGGTAAAACTGATGTTCAGATATATGTTGCCGCAAATTGTCATTACATCATAAGTAAAAATAAAATTATCATAAATAGCCAAAGTAATATTTTTGAAACAGTAAAACTGACCAAGGCAGTCTACTACTATTGATGTGTAAACTGGCTCTGAGGTGCAGTAAAGTCCTTCATTGCAGAACATTAGTCCTAACAGCATTTTTGTAGCAATTCTGTATAGTTTGCTGAATCATTACCTATGCTCTTCTATACTGAAATGCACATAGTGTCCCATGCACATATAGAAAAGGTAATGTTTCAGTGGAATGTAAGTTTCACAGTCTGGAATTACATCAAGTTTACACTAAGGGGGTATATATTTCAGGAGTCAGCATGAAACTAATACCCAAAATATATGTGAGCTAAGTTTTCATTATATCTTAAGTAAAAAAAAAATAAAGCTTCATCAAGCAAAGAAACATTACTTTTAGTACAGATAGAATGTGGTGTCAACTCCACTAATAATATAAGCAGGTCTGACAGCATTTTGTACTGGATTATATTTTACAATTCCCTATAACACTTATTATAAATTGACATGTGGCCTGGTAATGAATGCAACATTTCACTGAGTGATAAAAATTGTATATATGTCAGTAAATGATTTGTATTTATAAAATATTTTTTTCACAAATGCCATGCTTTGAAGCTGCTGAAGTGATGCTGTGGAGTTTGTCACTGATCAGTACCAATATTCTTGAGGATATAATTGCAGTCATTGAAGCATGTTTAACCAAACTTTGTTTTTCCTGACTCTAAGGTTCATAATGAAATATTGTTCATGAAGATTTGATCTTGAATTTTTGTTGATGCCATGTAAATTTCTAGATGTTTACAGGACTATGATATGCATGCATACTTCTATACTTGATTAACAAAAACTGCAAATGTCTGCAAATTATTGCCAGTTAGACATAAAGTATCAGGTCAAAGATGTTGCTACATTGTGTATGCTGCCATTGGATTCATGGATTCATAGATTCAAAGACTGTTACTAGGCTAATGACCCAGGGGACCTTTCTAAGTCTAGCCAAGTTTTCCCGAAAGAATAATGATGTCCTGCATCCAAATAGGACATTGAGGGCCAGGCATTTATAAGCTACCTCTATCCAGAAGAGACACAGGTGCCAGGCCTGGTGTAAATTTTCTATTCCTCATCCACTTGTTGAGGTTGTGCTTGAATTGGGTAACAGATGGACTCAGCTTCACATGGGTGGGAAATCTCTTACATAGGAAGGGCAGTCTCTGGGACATACATCTGTCTCTCTAGCATGTTCTGTTTATGTCACAGACAAAATTCAGTGCCTTAGATGTTGCATTTCTGGTACTCTTTGACTTACGAATACATAGGGGATTCATAAGTGCATGATACCACAGACAAACAAAACTCCTTATAGTTCAAGCTATTAATAAGAATATTGACATGTGGCATATATGCATTGTTTTCATGAAATAAATGACATTTTGGGCTGCATTCCAAAAGACTTGTGCAGAAACTGTAGACTGCATTGAGTATAGAAGGCGGCACAAAACAAGCAATAGTATATACCAGGATAGGTGAGCACACTTTGCCAAAGATGTGAGAATGCATCTGAAGTTTGGTTTAGTCAATGAGACTAAAATAATGGAAAGCATGAATACAGCAGTCAGAAGCTAAGAGTCAAAAAGAAGTAACAATCTAGCATGGAAATGCCATATTTATAAAAACACAGACGTGACAGATGTTACAAAACTGTATATTTTCATTATATGACTGTGGTAAATGCATTCATCAAAGGCTGCATGTATTGTTACATACTTCAATATATGCCACACTTTACTAAGTGCATACCTATGTATATATCGATTATCTCTGTAACCATAATATGCAGAATATTATAATACGAAGAATCTGTTGGGTAGCTGAGGAAATTAACAAAACAAAAATGTTGATGTGGCATGGCATAGGGTCCATATTAGAACATCAAAGTTTCAAAGCTTCGAATGTTCTAATATCTACTCCTATTCAGCGAAAGCTGATAACATCGAACATGCAGAACAGCAACTTTTTTCCTAGGGAAAAAATTTGCTGTTCAAAAACACATACACACAATACAAGCATACCAAACAAACAGCAATCCACCCACATACACCTAAAATCTTACATCTAACCCTACACTAAACTGTACATACACCACTAACTATCCACTTACCTTAACCCAAACCCTACCGTCACTATCGCACACTCACCTAACCCACGACCTGACCCTAACTCACCTACCTCGCCCTAAGCCTCACATCCACACAATTGCACTCTTACCTGACCTGCGCCTTAACCCTAACTCACCTAACCTGCCCTAACCCTCACGTCCACACAATCACACACATACCTAACCCTAACTCAGCTAACCTGTGCCCAATCGCACACTTACCTGAACCCGACCCGTAACTTTCCACCACAGCATTGAAAATAGCGAAGCAACAGAAACGGACAACCAAATTCTTTCCCTAGGAAAAAATTTGGTTTTCCCTAGCTTCGCTATTTTCAGCGTTCTCTGAATAGGGGTTGATATTAGAACATTCAAAGTTGTGAAACTTCTAATATAGACCCCATGGCATACCACATTATGAGCTGGTCAATAAGCAGTGATCTTAAAAATAACTGAGGAGTGCGGCATGTATAGGGGACATAGACAATGCACACACCCCAAGGTGTGAAGGAAATAGGGTAGTAGAAGTGGGGTAGTGGTAAAGATAACACACACATGGTAGAAGAGAAAGGAAAGTCACAAAGAGAATTAGAGGGGCATTGGTAATTCTTTTTCAGGGATAAACCTTTTTTTCTTTATTGAGAGAGGGATGGTTGGTGAGTTGTTGGTAAATTATAGAGAATAAGTGGATCAGGAAGAAACACAAACTGTATAGCACAACACATAACAGGAGGAGGCATGGAATGGCACTAACAATGGCAAATAAGGGAGGGATGCAAACTATAAATATACCATCATGTCAAAATAATTTACTAGTGCAAACACCATTATTGCTGTGGTGTTTTTGAGTGTGTGTGCATGTGTGTGTGTGTGTGTGTGTGTGTGTGTGTGTGTGTGTGTGTGTGCGTGTGTGTGTGTGTGTGTGTGTGTGTGTGCGTGCGTGTGTGTGTGTGTGTGTGTGTGTGTGTGTGTGTGTGTGTGTGTGTGTGTGTGTGTGCATGCTTGTGTTTGTACGTACACTTCATTAGGGGATCAGAAGTGACTTCTGGCTTGGCATTTGGAGCAATACCTCTCAAGAATGGATGCCACAGCACAACAATGCATGTGAGGAACTGCACATATGTCATATGCTGGCAGCTCTGGATATGTATACAAGTGCCATATACCATACCTGCTAATGAACCACATATATCAGATAATAAGAAAATAAGTCAAGATACAACATTGGATGCTAGAGATTGGAGGTAGGGATCTTACCAATAAGCTCCCATGCTAGTTTAAATAGTGGGGAAAACAGATAACAGAAATAGGTAGCACATAGTGTTCTACAAAGGTAGCAACACAATGTCCTTGGTAGAGCAGAAGGCTATCACTGCATAAACACCAAATAGTTATGGCATAATAAAATGTTATGTGTCATCTATGCACTTTAAACAGACCTGCTGCATGGACACCATTGTTATACATTTTTACATTTTACCTTTTATTTGTTTGTCTTTTGATACCCAGGAAAGTTCAACTGAGCCAATGGCCCACTTTCTGAGGAGGCCCAGCGAACAGATTCAAAAACATTTAAACAGTATTTGATCAGTAATTATATAAAAGAGGAGAAAATCCTCACAATAGAAAAAACACGAGATTGAAATACATGTGTAGAATATTACAATATGTAGTACAAGTAGCAAAACACACTTGAGAAGTGGATAGCCTATGTCAAGTAAACTAATGCATAGTTATTCAAGATATTGACTGCAATTCTAATAATATATAGAAGTGAGAAATAATAGAGTATTCTGCTGCCAGAACAGACAGATGAAAAGAATGAGATGAGGAGGAATAATGTGCAGGAGCAAAAATTAAAGACATGGAGTCAGAGAGGTGATTATTATTAGAAAGATGATAATGTTATGGAAGGACACAAGAGAGGAAAAAAACAGTAATTAGTGACAGCTGAAGAGGTGGAAGAGCATACATCAGTAGTATGGCATCATTAAAGTGAGAGCTTCTTTTGATGTTAGGGCATTACTATCTGCTAAGATATGGAAGTTTTTGTGAATTAAGAGTTAGAAAGGCATTATGGTTTGTCTGTGATTCTTTCTTGATATACTACAGTGTATGTGAATTGTACAGCATATGTGATGGTGTCTATACAGCAATGGGTCCATATTCATATTAAGGAAGTGTATGTATACTGTGCCCACAACAAGATAGCTGCAGTCAATTACTATGATGCATCACTGTATATGGGACTATGTGCGTATATGTGGTAATGTGCCCCATATGCAAGACTCAGAGGTGGAACTGTATAACAGTTGCATAGTGTTACTACCTTTGGTGCACAAAAAGAAATGCTAACAATGAAAACCTAAGCTGCAGTAACTGTACAGTAGTGCTGGAGTTACCATGTGCAACTGTAACACAAGTATGCAGTGAAACGTCATACGTGTATATGCTCGAGTCACCACATGGTGGACCATATGTGCAAACAATGTTATTGATATAGGAATAAGACTGTCAGTATATAGCACATATATACACAAATTCTGTTGTAGAGAATGCATATTGGGCTGGAGGATTTTATGTATACTTTTGTGCCAAAACCCATCATGAAACATGAATAAAATGCTGAATATAATCAGCTATAATTGGTACCTCTGCATGATAAGGGGGTCTATGTAAGATGATAGCTAACTAAATATATGACACTGATGTGTACAACTCTTAGAAACAGCACACTAGTGCCCAAAAGAATCAAATCTGTCATAAGCATAAGTACATGACAGCCTATAACAAACATACTGATCTAAAGAGATGTAAAGTGATGCTAACATGTTAAAACAATTGTCAGTGCTGCAACAATGTGACACAACACTCCTAAGCATGTGCAGTAGTAGCATCAATGATATTTATGCACAGAAATACAATGTCATGTGATAAAGTAATGAAGAGATGTGCAACACACAATGCTTAATATGCAGTCAAGTGTACATGCTACTGACATATAAAACACTTGAATGTGTCAAGCATTAGTTTATTATATTATGCCCAGAAAACATGTTGTAACATGCAAATGCCATGCACAAAGGTTTTACAGTGTATATCATACATAAATCTTGTCACTGTAGGATATATGCAACCTAGAAAGGGTAAACTGGCATAAATGATGTGTGCAACTGTGTTGAAGAACTGTACAAGTGTAACACATCAGAAGTAATCAGAGGCATGTCCAGATACACTTATGTGAGTACTACATGCATTTGCTGCCTGGCACAATGTATCATATCAGAATACCTTTAAATGTGGGATATGCAAATTGTAGTGATGTATCAAACCACAGATGTAATCAGATATGCAGTATTCATAAGCATTGAAACAAATGTGGGTGTAGGGCAAGTGGAAGCAAATGGACAACCTATCACTATTGCACACAAGCATGAAACCAAATGGGCAACCTATTATTACTACATACAAGCATTTATGCAGCAAATCAGTTTGACTTTTCCCTGATGTATATGTATCCAACTTACTGATTCACTTCACAGAAGGAGAGAAACACTCCCATGTCAGTCAACCACACTTTTAAAGATGGGCAGTGCTGAGTGAGATTCTAAAGTGGAAGGGGAACATGTCTGCACAGAGTAGTCTTCACAGTGAGAAGAAATGTAGACATGGACCACACAATTGTGGAATTCTACAGCCAATATTAGAAAATTAATAGTACAGGTAATTTTCACACATGCAAGGATACATTGCAGACATATAAATTAGACAGCAACACCCCTGGTAGCTATCACCACACATCCAACAGAAAGTCATGCCAAGGTGGTAACACAGTACTGAAGTGCACATCATTAGAAACTTGTGGTATAATCCTGCACACAAGTTCATTGGCATCCAATGGCATCACACAGTGTGGCGAAGCTAAGTAATGTCAGCATAAAAGCATGCCCATGATTATATGTTAGCCAGCACACAAATGAGGTTCAGCAATTCAAGTAACACTGGTATGTGTACCACAGTAAAAGAGAGGGATATACCATGTGGGCCAGAAGGTCACATGACAATGGATAGCACAGTGGGCAACCCTGTGATACTGCAGCAATAGTGTTACAGGCATAGTGTAACCAAACATGGTAGAAGATGCACAAATGCATGTCATGAAACATTTCAAGCAGAACTATATGGATATTATATGCAAGCTACATACCACATTGAAGGAACATTCAAACAATTCTTACATATCTGAGGGAATTTCCTGATGGGTTCAAAGCTTACAAATAAGCTCAGTTGTGATCTCGTAGAAGGATTCATGTATCCTGGGACCCATTCCCCTGAAGAACTTTTGTATTATGACCTGCATCTGTTCTCAGAAAACATTCTGGGTAACCTCCCATTTCTGGTCCCAGAAGTCCTCGGGTAATGATTGGATACTGTCCGGCCAGAACAATGGCATGCACTGAAGCTGGCCCTGGTTCCACTGAGGTGGCTTGTCTTTTGAGGTACACTTTTCCACTGGCAGGAGTCAGACTCATCATCTATGCTGCCATTGGACTTTGTTGTGGTTCCTCAGCAAGATATAATATCAAACAAGTGCAAAATCTGTGTGGTATACAATGAAATACTGGTATTACTATACCATGAAACACAATAATACAATTCAACCCTATCATCTTTGCTGACAATCACTCATTCACCTACCACTTCTTATATTTGTTTGTGATGCATGTACATGCCATACACTTCACTGAAGAACACATATTTATTTATTTATTTATTTTACATTTGTTGACCAGGCTAGTCTAGCTGGATATATATCCATTTTCAGTAGAGGCCCGGGGAGAAAAGCTCCACACAGATATACAAAAATATAAAAAGTATAAAAATATTGTTACATGGTAAATACAGGATCAATAAACCAAATAAAACAGGAAGTTTTTTACATTTCAGAGATCAGAACACATTAAGAAAAGTAACAGTGAACATAATATTGCTTAAGAAAGCTAAAACAGTTATAATACAGTAAGAGTTATGTACAATAGTTCACAACAGGTTCAAGGATATAAGCAATAAGTTGATTAGAGTTTAAATAGTGTCAGTCATAATACAAGATTAAGTATTTAAATGTTTGGAACTTTGGTTAGAAGAGGAAGAAACAGAGGTGAAGATGGTTGTTAGTCAGGGTTAAGGGCATAGCCAGAGCATTTGGAGGTGTTTTTTGAGTTTTTGTTTAAAGAGAGGAAGGATGTAATTAGTGTTAGTTCATTGGGTAACAGGTTCCAGTTTTTTCCTGCTGTATTAGTAAACAGAGAGTCACCAGCTGTGTTATTAGACTTTGCTAGGCTAGCAAGGAGTTTGTTAGAAGAATGTAAGGAGTTCAGATTATTATATGGGATTAAGAGTTTTGAGAGTATAGGGGTATTATTGGGTTGGTAAAATATTTTGTGGGCCATTGTGAGTTGGGGGATTATCAGATGGTTTTGGAATTACAGCCGGTCCAGTTGCCTAAGATTAGAACAGTGGTGAGTTCTGAAGGGATTGCCAGTAGCGAATCTGGCAATATTATTGTAGGAAGTTGCTAATTTGTTGAGGTTAGTTTTCTTGAGGTTGGTAAATATAGGTGAGGCATACAGAAGGGTTGAGATAAGATGGGAGTGAGCGATCTTGGCTTTGGCTGTTGTGTTAAAAATGGTTTTATTCTATATAATGATCCTATTTTTCTGTTGACTATTTTAATGGTGTTGTTTATATGGTGATCAAATGTGAGATTATTGTCAATGGTTATTCCTAATAGTTTGGTGGTAAAGTTAGGGTAAATGACAGTGCCATTATTTGAAGAGACTGAGAAGTCTAAGGGGTTGGACCTAGTAGTGGGTGTAAAGAGAAGGAGTTTTGTTTTTTTGGCATTAAGAAGGAGGCAACGTTTGGTAAACCATGTTTCTACAGTGTTGAAAACATTTTGAGTAAGAGAATGTAGTTCAGTTGAAGAGGTTGCTGAGCATATTAGTGTGGAGTCATCTGCATATTGAATACAGGTGGCTTGAGGAATTGCTACATGGAGATCATTAATGAATAAAGAGAAAAGAAGTGGACCAAGAATGGAGCCCTGAGGGACCCCGATAGTGACAGGTAAAAAGGAAGAAATTTGATTTTCCCAGAGAACTGCGTGTTGCCTATTGCTGAGGTATGATCTAAACCATTTAATGGCCAGAGAATCAAAGGCGAGAGATTCAAGAATACTGATTAGGAGGGTATGGTTAACCATGTCGAAAGCTTTAGAGAGGTCGATGAAGAGTGCAGATGAGAGTATGTTTTTGTTGCGGTTTCTATTGATGGTATCTGTGAAGGATAGGAGGGCAGTAGTGGTACTATGTGATGGCCTAAAGCCATGCTGACAGCTTGCTATTAAGTTATGTATAGAGAGATGATGTAAAAGTTGTTGGTGAATGCATTTCTCCAAAATTTTCACTAAGAGTGATAAGAGAGCAATTGGCCGATAGAGTACTCATTAGTGTTCCCACCTTTATGTAAGGGGATAATATGGGAGATTTTCCAAATATCTGTGACGGTTCCTTCTTGGATTGTCCTATTTATAAGTATAGATATAGGGTAGGCAATTACTTTAGCTGCTTTTTGGAGATATTGGGATGGAAGTTTGTCAGCGGATGGAGTACATGGCTTGAGTTTATGAATAAATTTATAGATGAGAGAAGTAGAGATGGGTTGTAGTTTGAAGTTAGAGTAAGAGTGTGGTAAGTTGATGGGAAGGTTGGAGTTTTCAGAGATAAGTTGCCTAGCTAGAGATTGTATAGTCTCAGTGAAGAAAGAGTTAAAGGTATTGGCAGTTTGATGGGGAGTGTTTGGATCTGCATCAAGTGGGGTGGGTGTTCGGGAGTTACCAGGGCAAAGGAGCTTATTTATGCAAGACCAGAACTTTTGAGGATTATTTTGATGAGTTTGTTGAAGTTTACAGTAGTAGTTTTTTTTGTCTGTAAGTATTGCCTTTTTTGTACTATTTCTAAGCTGCCTAAAATGGAGATGATCAGAGCTATTTCTGTTAGATCTCCATTTGGCCCAGACTTTGTTCCTAAGTAGACTTTGATTTCTAGTTTCATTCCAGAGCCATGGGGCAGGGTTGGACTTCATTCTGATGGAACGTGTAGGAGCATGCTGATCAAGAATAGATAAGAAAGTAGTGTTAAAATACTTTACAGCCTCTTCAAGTGGAAGGGATTTTAAAGGATTCCAGTTGCATGCTCTGAGCTCAGTTTGAAATAATTCTGCGTTAAAGTGTTTGGTGGAGCGTGCTATCCTAAAGGTGGGGGGGTTTGGAAAGTCTTTCTTTTCTCTAGTGATGTAGGTCAAAGAATGATCACTTACATCATCTGGCAGGGTTCCTACTTTGTAAGTTTGTTTTACTTTGTTAATGAGTATCCAGTCTAAGGTACTCTCTTTTTTATTAGGTTTGTTAATTCTGGTTGTAGAGGTTATGGTTTGGGTAAAGCCATGGAGGTTGATCTGAAAGGTAGGATTTTCAGCATTAACACTTTTCCAGTCAATGTTAAAGTCGCCTAGTATTATTGTTTCTTGGGGGTAAGTAGAAGACACCCAGCTAAGAAAAGCCTCTAATGTAGTTATATTATTGCCAGGTGGTATATAAATACAGATAACGTATAAAGATTTATTAGCATTAATTTGGAGCTTAGTTATGAGGACTTCTGCGTTGCTATCCTGGGTTGGATAAGATGGTAGGGTAGAGATGTGAAGTCCATTTTTAAATAGAATTGCTACTCCACCACCTTTACGTTTTGTTCGGTCTAGTCTTACTATATTATATCCTTGGGGAATAATTTCATTGTCTTTTGTTTCTGGTTTTAACCAAGTCTCAGTGAGGCAGAGGATATCAAAGGAGTGAATAGCTAGGAGGGCATGAAGGTGAGGTACTTTATTATTGATGCTTTGGATATTCAAATGCCCTATTAGGAGAGAATTATTGAGTTTAGGGTGAGTTGTTTGGATAGTAGGGCTGGTAGGGCCAGGGTTGGGGTGGATGTTGCCATCCATTAAGGAGGGGTTATTTGGTTTTGTTGCAGGATTGTTTCTAAGGTAAGTTTGAATTTTCAATTTTTTGTCTGAGGGTAGGTTAGGTTTAATGTGGGAGAGTCTGTGTTATTTAGATAGTAGGTATCTAGGAGTGGAAGTTATGTTAGAATGTCTATGTAGGGATATGTGTGCATATATTGTAGTTTGTTTGTGGGAATGGTTAAGCTGGAAATAGTGCAGTTTTTCAAAGGAGGTAAGAAGGTAGGCTGAGAAGAGGGTAGTTTTAAATTGGCTAGATTAGGGAGAGGCATCTTTGAAGAAATAATAAAATAAGAACTTGAGTGAAGGGATAAAAAGATGGAGTAAGATGTGGAAGAGAGGATTGCACATATATGTGAAATATCACATGTAAGGCACCTTTCTGGAACAATTAAATATACATGGTCAACATTTCTACATAGAGAATAGGTGACCTGTACATTGCCACTCTGACTGAAGAATGAATGCTATCCAGTAGGGTACTGATGTACAGATAATGCCTACTGAAAAATGAATCTGCCACTTAATGCCATTATTATACACTTACTAAGTAGTACTTTTCCTGTTTACTGAGTATAAAATTAGAAAATAAAATTTGAAAAATATATATGTGCATTTATGTGTGTATGTGTGAGTGTATGCGTGCATGAAAGTGAGATGAGATCAATTGAAACATTATTTTACACTCACTAAGCAGTGCTTTCCCTGTTTAGTTAGTGTAAAATTAAAAAACATAGAAAGAAAGAAAGAAAGAAAGAAAAGTGTGTATGTATGTGTGTGAGTGTATGCATGCATGAAAGTGGTAGTGTGTGTGTGTGTGTGTGTGTGTGTGTGTGTGTGTGTGTGTGTGTGTGTGTGTGTGTGTGTGTAAGAGAGAGAGATTGTTTGAGCAGTGACAGCAGCAGTTAAAAAGTATGGATACTGCTCTACCTCTTAGCTCAAGAAATCTGGGTAAAACCAAAAATGGAAGAGGCACAAAGGCTTAGAAATAGGAACAGATTTTAAATATTGCTCTTTTAAAAGTAAAAAGGTGTTTGAATAACAGGATTTGTTTTAACAATGAATTTTCCGATGGGAATAAAGTCTGAAACTCAAATGCATGTCATTATTTCCTCTCTTCAGTCCCCAATGATTGGCAACAAAACACAAATTTTATAAGTAAGGGACCAAAAAAATGAAGTAAACTTATGGATATTTTTTGAAAATGTTACATTTTGGATATAAAATATTTTCTCCAACACCATTTGCATATACTACAGCAAATTTGAAACATTAGGAGTTGGAACTATTTTATGTCAAAACATATGAAAACAATATAGTAATAAAAAATAAATAAGTAAGTAATACACAACAAGTTTACAGACAGACCATTCTCTAAGGACAATAATGCCCTCCAGGGTGTGTGTTACTAAGTAAATATTGCCCTTCCAGCTACATTTTACCTCATAACACCCCTGGATAGGCATTACTTACACAGTAACACACACCCTATTGGGCATAATTGTTTGCTAAATTAATAACAGCCATGTTTGCATATGCATATGAGCACAGCTCATATTACATACAGTTCACTAGCATGAAGAGAGAAAATGCTCTGTGCAGTTCATAGAATATATTGAAACACACATTTGGGGCAGTCATTCAAGATGAAATGCAATAGTCACATGCCTAACATTCAAAGTCCCTTATTGTTATGTACTGCATCTGTGTGCCCATCACAATGCTGCTCTGTGACTCAGAAACCCTACTGCATCACACTCAGTGAATTATGACCTGAAGCAATGCCTTACATATATAGTACATGTGTAACATTCAGTCATGGTGAGAATACATTCTACCTTGAAATTCCTGCCACAATTTAAGATTAGTAACATGTCAAAATGCCAATCAGTGTGCCTGCAGTTGTACTGGGTTTCAGAGGTGAGATATTTGGATATGCATGCATATTCCCACCATGCTCTGGGGGTAAACAAACAGATGAATGGAAATAATGACATGCTGGATGGATATAGCAGTATTGCATGTACAGTGTGACCCGTGCAATACTAATTAAGTATATGACCCTACTTGCTATGCATACAAACTGTCATGCATTGTCCAAAAGAATATTATGTTACTGTAATACACACCTGCTATCAAACATTTGCAGAAAGACAAAGTAGGATGATAAAATGG
>NC_056729.1:190512161-190519661 GCF_019279795.1 Protopterus annectens | reverse complement strand
AGGTAGCCAGCAAAAGAGAATGTGTGTAAGATCTGGAAATGCAGACGGTGCACATGCAGGGTCAGTGAGTAATAACACTTTGAAGCAAAACATATTAGAAATGAAAGATGATCTTACAAGTATTTAGTTATTATCTACCTCTTTTCAAGTGGCATTTATAGGTTCATAGGTTCATAGGTTGGTACTAGGCTATCGGCCCTAAGGCCTATACAAGCCTAGCCATAACAATTCCCTGGATATTTCTTCCCACAATATTTACTTCTCTGGGACCCTGTCTAGCAGGGCGACTGACATGATCCCCAGGGTGAATTTCCTATCTCCCATCCAATCATCAAGGTTCCTTTTGAAGAGGGCCAATGAGGCACTCTGCTTGACATGTATGGGCAGTCTATTCCAGAGTATGGGGGTCTCTGGGTCAGGAACCTATCCCTCCAGCATGTTTTATTCATTGTGATGATAAGGTTTAGATCCCTGGAGTGTGTGGCTCTCAGGGATTGGGATTTCTTTAAGTGGAGCATGTCCAACAGCTCAGGGTTTGACATGGCCTTGTATGTTAAGCAGAGATCGCCTCTGAGTAGATGATATGCCACAGAGTATAGCTGGAGTTTTTTTAGATGGTCAGCATATGGCATCTGCTTTAGGCCTGTGATTCTTTTAGTGAGGTATTTCTGTGGCCTTTCCAGCTGTTGCAGATGTCTTGTGAGGTACATACCAAACGTGGCATTATACTCTATAATGGGTCTAATGAGGGATGAGTACAGTGGGACAATTACCTCATTTTTTCTGGATGAAAAGCCCTTAGTGATGAGGTGTGCCACATAGAAGGATTTCCTGACTGTTTTGGTGATGTGGTTATCGAAAGTAAGACCACTGTCCACCTGTGTCCCTAGGTCTCTCATCACACTTTTGATGTTTAGTGTCCTGCCACCTATGTGGTAATTCATGGGTACATGTTTTTTCCAAAGGGGATAACTATACATTTCTTGGCATTAAGCTTGAGCCCATGGCTCTGGCACCAGGCATCTGTTTCTGTAAGGCCCTTTTGTAGAATATCCACATGATTTGGGGATTCAATAATGGCTCCCAGTTTGCAGTCATCTGCAAACTTTGTTAGCCAGAGTCCCTTAGTGTTGGCCTGTACTTCAGAGAAGTAGATGCCAAACAAGAGTGGTCCCAGGACTGAACCCTGAGGTACTCCACTTGTCACTTGTCTGGAGCTGGATTTGGAGTCGGATACTTTTACAGTCTGGGTTCTGTCAGTAAGCCAGTTGGCAACCCATCGAGTGATGTAGGGATTTATGCCCAGTTTAGTAAGTTTATCTATGATTCCAGAGTGGGGGATGGTGTCGAAGGCCTTGGCAAGGTCCAGATAGGCTGTGTGGACCGCCTTACCCTCATCCACAGCTCTGGAGACTGATTTGAAGAAGTCAATCAGATTCAGGAGACAAGATCGGCCCTTCACAAACCCAAACTGGGTGGGGTCCAGTGTTTGAAGGTTGCCATTGTCTTTGTTTATAAGTTCCATGATAATGCGTTCCATGCCCTTGCAGATCAGGCTTGTCAGACTGATGGGACGGTAGTTCCCAGGATCCAAGGCGGATCTTCCCTTGTGGAGCGGGATAACTGTAGCTGTGTGCCACTCAGTGGGCACGAAACCTGAGGTGAGGCTATGATTAAACATGACACTTAGGTGAGGTGCCAGTTCATTTTGTAGTTCATGTAGTACACAGCCTAGGATGTCATCTAGTCCCATGGATGCTGTATTCTTAGCTTTGGAGAATGCAGTTTCTACCTGTGTGGCCATGATTATCAGAATTTGGCAATCTTTTGGTATTGAGATGGGCCCTTTAGGGGGTGAGAGGGGAGTGAAGTTGGCACAAAATCGATCTGCCAGGATATTGGCAATATCCTTGGGATCAGTATAATTAATGCCATTCTGTTGTAGCTCAGAGCAGATCTGAGCATTGCCATTTAGATTCTTGACATAACTATAGAATGCCTTGTGGTTGTCTTTGGAATCTTTGGCAATTTTATTTTCGTAACTAGCGTTTGAGGATTTTTATGAGGGATCTCAGCTTCTTACTGAGGCTGGTGAGGGAGTTTTTTGCATCCTGGGATTTTCCTCTTTTCTGCAACAGTTTCTTCCTTCTGTTGTATAGTTTGTTTATAGCAGCGGACCACCAGATTGGCTTCCTTTTTTTGGAGAAGACCATCTTGGTTCTACTTGGGATGGCACAATTCATGCATGAGTGGATGTGCTCGTACAGTGCCTTAGTGCAGGATTCTGCAGTCGAACTTCCAGATCCCATCTGCATGGGTGTTGTGAAGTTTGTCACTTCTGACTTCAGTAGCATGAAGTTGGCTTTGGAGAAGTTTTTTAAGGAGGTTTCCTTAATGGGGGGTGGGGGTGGGATGTGGATGTCAAGTGTGATTTGCTTATGGTCAGAACTGACCAATGAGGGGATGACCACTGGTGTGGAGCATCTATCTCCCATGTTGGTAATGACCAGGTCTAGGATATTGGAGCCCCTGGTGGGACAATGGATTAGTTGATCCAGGGCGGTAGAATTTATGAATTCCAAGAACCGTTGGGAAAAGGAGTTGGTACCCAAGTAGTTTTCCCAATTAATGGCAGTGTAGTCGAAATCACCCAGTATTAGGGTGTTTGGTTGTATCTTAATATTTTCCAGTATGTTTATACCTGTGTAGGGAATAATAAGTGGGCAAGTAATTAAAACAGACAAAAAAAAAAAGATTTAGGGGAAACTGAAAAAAATGGTCAAATGTAAGACTATTGTATTACAGTGCAAATATAAGGCAAAAAATAGCAAGGAGACAAATTCTCAGTGACTGCCTGAATAATAAGGATGACAGTACTGCTGTCACTGCAATTAGAAAAAATTTGACTTTTCCATTTGCTGAATGGGGTAAAGTGTAGGAATTATATGAAATGATAAGGTGTACATTTGCTGCAACATTATTCTTTTATTATTTTCTATTCTGCATTACTTCTTTTTTTACTGCAGGTTGTAAATAACAACTGTTATATGTTTTAAATAATGACTTCTAAGACAAATAAAATCTTGCAAGTGTGTACAACTACAGAATTACAAGGAAACTAAGAAAAAAAAAATGATTCAAACAATGAACTATTTCCAGTAGCTGAGCATGGCACACAGATGATGTGTTTTTGTGTGTGTGCTGGTAGGGGTACAAGACAACATTTCCTACAATATTTGAGGAGCCATTGCTTTTATAATATACTAGGGGATACCACTGAATGAATAGAATAGCATAAAATAGAAGAGTAGCCAGAATGGGGCAGAGGGTAATATAACAGAGATCATCATACATATATGGTTTAACAAAAAAGGAAATTATATAACGGGAACAGAACAGAGCATGTCCCTATTGAAATGTCATTCCTCGAAATGTTGAATGCTGACAAGCCAAAAAAAAAAAAGACCAAAAATCCTGGAGAAGAGTGAATCTCAAAAATCTCTCTTGTCATTTTATCTTCTTTTTTTGCAGGAGGGCAAGTCCATCAGCATCCCCTAGTGTAGGGTGAACCCCTCCACACTTCTGAATCTATATATATCAACTCTAAGATTGTCATACCTCAGAAAAAAGGGAAATGACCACCTTATACAAGTTCAGTTTTTGGCTTGTCAGTCTCTGTGTTTTGGGACTCACTTTAGCTGGTTCCTACATTTCAAATGGTTACCAACAGGGGAGAGATTTTTATGTTTCAACAACTGCTCACAGATTCACAACTTTACACATGAAGACTCTCAACTATAGTTACTTTAAAGCAATTAATATATATTAATAAGATGAGAAAGGCTCAACTACCACCACTGAAGCATGCTTTTTTATTTTCATTCTAGCAAGCTTTTGTTAGTATATCCTTATTTACTTAATGCATACATTGTTTTAAAACATTGGGTAGCATTAGCACACATAAGAAGTTAATGTACTATACCTGAAATGTCTGTTTCAAATGGTGGCTAACATTATCAGGACATTCTAAGTGTACTAATGTGTTTGTAATAGCAAGAGTGTGTTACACATAAATGAATTTCTGTTCTGAAATATGTCAGTAGGTCATTTGTTTAGTGAATATAATTTGTACCAGCACTGTTTTCAATGAAAAATGTTTTCATGTCTTTACAAATGACAAACTGCTGAATGAAAAACTGATGAAAGATAATAAGATGGACTCTCTCCAGTAGGCCTTCGGAAGCCAAAAAACAATTCAATGCTATGATGAAACCAACGGATAAAAATGTTTATTAAGCTTAACACAAGCTTTTCGTCAGTTTGAAAAAACAACTTTTTCAGAACGGATACCTTTACAAATGTTTTTCTCATTAAAAACGAGAGCAGTAAATTCACACCAAATAAAAAAAAAGTTAATCGGCCAGATTCAATAAAGCCTACATGGTCTGTTTATACCATGTGTGCATCACGCCTATTTTGGATTCAATAAGCAGCTCTACATAGTGTATAGAGCCATGCAGAGCCACACAAACAAGGTAAACACGCTGTAATGCAAATTACAACATTAGCAGCTGAATTGTATGCTAATCAACCAATCCAAGATGGAGGACTTATTCGACAAGTTATAAAGCAACTGTGCAAGCTCAGAGATAGTTTTCCCAACAAATTCCAAAACCTATTGGAATACAGCCACGGTAAGAAGTCTTCACAGAAACAGTGTTAGGGGTTGCTGTTGCCTTAATTCATGTGTATGTGCAACAGCCTGAAGTCTATGCTGCTGCTGCTGCTAATAGACCAAGGCCAAGAAGAAGAAGAGTTTTCAGACTGCAGTTAACTTATCATAATCTGCATGACATGGAAATTATAGAGCACTACAGGGTGGATAGAGACACACTACAGGAAATCTGCAACCTCTGTTGCCTTCATCTCAGAGCCAGGGCAAACAGAGGGAAACCCATCACAGTGGAGACAAAGGGATATGTAACACTTAGAATTTTAGCTACAGGTACCTTTCAAAGACTAACAAGAGACATGCTGGGGGTGTCACAGGCATCAGCATCCAGGATTGTCCATCAGTTCCTGAATGCTATACTCTATCATGCTAGTGACCACATATATTTTCCCTGTACTCCTGAGGATAGGGTCAGAAATATGCAGGAATTCTACCTTGTAGCACAATACCCTGAAGTACTGGGTGCCATAGATTGCACACATGTAAGACACTACCTGGAGAACAGGGAAGGTTCTACATAAATAAAAAGGGCCTCCACTCTGTTAAACTGCCAAGTTGTGTGTAATGCCAAGGGAATCATCTTCAGTGTGTGTGCTGGCAACCCATGCAGTTATCACAACTCACATATCTGGCACACTTCCCAAGTGTATCAGATCTTCAAAAGGGCAGATATCCCACAGGGTCATTTATTAGGGGATGCAGGTTATGCACTGGAACCATGGCTGATGATACCCATCAAAAATGCACATACACCTGCTGAAGAACATAATAATGAGGCATATGCTCAAAATAGAAGTATCACAGACCATGTGTTTGGGCTGCTGAAGTCATGGTTCCAGTGCCTAGATACATCTGGGGGAGCCCTGTAGTACAATCCACATACGTGTACTGAAATATTCACAGTATGTGCCATGCTACACAACATAATCCTGAGAACACAGCTTCAGCAGGATCAACATGGGGAAGAGCACACATTCCACCATCAATGGCAAGGTCAGCACAGCCACACACAGATGAGGAGTCAAAGGGGAAATCAGCAACTACTGTGGGTGTAGGCAGATGTAGGCTCAATATGCTCAATATGCCCTTGCTTTGGCTAAGAGACAATGCATACACACTCACTCACCACCTAAGAGGCTATAACATTCCTCTAATGTGCATACATATAGTAACACTAATGCCAGGCAGCAATCACAACCTTTACCTCTCCATGTATTGACTGTGTACTGCATGCATCAGACAGAGACACCCCTGAACTAAAACTGTTGCAACTGCTAGATTTATAAGGTAAATGCTGAAAAACCTGGAGTGTATTGTGTAATAATACAAATGAACAGCATATCCTTGCATGTTGTCACTTGGTACTGTAAGCGAGTAAAAGGTGGGTGATTTGTACAGAAATCACTTTAACATTTGACAACAGAGACTTATTTGACTTATATGTGTCCATTATTAAGTAGTAGGCCTCAAGCATCAAAAATTCACACAGTCATACCTCTCAAAATTAGTGAAGGTCACTGCGTGCCCTCAGTTTAGCACTATACATTTGTACTAGAAAATCATTAATGAGAGAAGTTAGAAAGTAATGATACACATTTCAGTTTCAGACTTCACAACCCTCACAAGATCATTATCAATAATGATATAAAAAAGTTTGATGCTATCAACTGGATAACTTTCTAAGACCAATATAAGTCAAAGGTACAATTACCAATGTAACATCATAAATGCAGATATACTAAGCACTAAATCAGCTATGAACCCTGAGCATCAGACACAAAGGTTATGCATCCCTGTATCCAAAAGATAGAAAACAGGCATATGGTACAGTTATCCATCACCTGCACAGGATGTTGGGGGGTATGAAGCCTAGGCTGATACAAAAGGTTGATGAGCATGTGTGAGCAAGAAAGAGAAGCAGACAGACATTTGTATAAAGTAACAAATGGGCAGTGAGACAAAATGAGATTTAAGTTTCACAGCTGAACCATGTAATTGTTGTGTGTGTGTCTGTATGGGTCTTCCAGGTGAAATTGGTGTGTGAGTGTCTGCATGAACACAATGAACACAGCCAAGGTCTGTGCTAGTGCTACATCTTGGCATGTCAGACAGGTGTGAACCCTGCATGGTAGAGGTGGAAGGTCATTGTTGTCGTACCCAACTACGAGAAATGGGTCTGCCAGGAGTTTCACTGGCATGTCCATGCCCATGGTCAGATGCACTGCTGCTACCTGAATGTGACTAATGTCTGCTGGACGAGCTCCTCTCATGATAACACCCAGAACCATGACCCCAAGGTCTGCCATGTCTGGGTGTGAACAGCTCAACCACTGATGGAGCAGTGGAAGTACTGGCACTATGGGAGTATGATTGGGCATGGCCACATTGACTAACAGCAGATGATGTTATTGACTTACACCCATGAGGATGCTGTTCCCCTCACAGCAGATGTCCCATCACAGACACTGCCCATTCCAACATGTCATTCATCCAATCCATTGAATTGGTAACTCGGTGGAGGCAGTCACACATGTCAGCCTGTGCCACATCTACAACCCTAAGCATTTCTCTGGAGGACCTATGGGAATGTGCTTGTGCCTCCATGTTGCTCCTAAAAATACATTGAGTGGCATGGGAAGAGACATCTGGATCACATGGAGGATGGAAAGTAGGCTTCCTCCGAGTAGATCTACCAACCCTCCTGTGTGGCATTTTGCCCACACTTTGGCTATGGCCAGTGTCAACAGGCACTATAGTCACAGTAACCA
>NC_056729.1:190492161-190507161 GCF_019279795.1 Protopterus annectens | reverse complement strand
AACGTTAGGAGTCAAATATAAGACTGTAGTCAGAGCTTATGGGTTCAAATACCATGAGTAACAAATATACAGTATGAGATATCCTTAATAATATTTTCATTAAATTAAACACTATACAAGTGGCATATATGCCCTGCTGTTAATGGTAATCTGTATAACTGGAACAAGCATATGTGCATTATATGCATATTTCAAAGATTACTTTCAACAATTTGTAGTTATAGTGTGTATTTGTTCGGAAGTATACTTAAATC
This sequence comes from Protopterus annectens, assembly GCF_019279795.1. NCBI lineage: Eukaryota > Metazoa > Chordata > Ceratodontiformes > Protopteridae > Protopterus > Protopterus annectens. The sequence goes on along the minus strand of NC_056729.1, from coordinate 190,506,907 downwards.
TAATACATCAGATAAAATAGTTGTATACTAGTGTTAATGCATTGTATGTTACATATGATCATATTAATTTTATCCGTTTTTTCTCTTATCCCAACCCTTATCCACACTACATAAATTAATATCAAAAGATGTGTGATATGCAATGTGCATTAATCTGGTAACATGCAGAACTAGAACTGTCTTCACAGTTGAACATACCTACATATCAATCAACTGACCATGGAAACTATTGACCCGTAATCCAAACTTCCCTTATCTGCTAGGTTATGGAAAAATTCATCAAGGATTTTATCCACAGGGCATAAGTGACCTTCAACACTCTTGACATGACCCATATTGTTTTTGTCAAGCCTCAATCTTGCTTATTAAACCTAGTATACTTCTTTGATAATGTCCCTAAAGCCCTGGATGAGGGAAAACAGGACATACCACCTATCTTTATTTAGCCAAACTATTTGACACAATCCCCCATTCAGGTATCATAAAGAAAATCTCCCATCTGGGGGTTAACCCATGCATTACTAGATGGGTAGCCAACTGGCTCAGTGACAGAACACACACCGCCAAAGTTGGGGATTCCACCTCTATCAGTAGAGCAGTTACCAGTGGAGTATCTCAAGGATCTTTGCTGGGCCCTCTACTGTTTGGAAACGATTCCTCTGAAGTCCATGAGAAGGTAGCCTTGTGGCTTACCAAGTTGCAGATGACTTTCAACTGGATGCAATCATACTATAGAGACCCCCAGTGATGTTAACATATTATAGAAAGGCCTGGTACAGACAAATGATTGGTGCCAAACTCACAGATTGAAACTTAACACAAGAAAATGCCTCATTGCCCCCTTTGGCAAAAAAAGTAGCCCTGGTAATTATGTTTTAATAGCACCCTCCAAGCTCAAATTCAGTGGTGTTAAGCTTGGGAAACACAGTTTGATATCAATCTAAACTTCAATCACTATGTGTCCATAGTGGTAGCACACATATTCTACATTGCCTACCTCATAACTAAGGGCATCACATCCAAGACCAGGGAGGTCATAGCTCCGCTGTACTTGACCCTTATCAGAGCACTAATTGAGTGCAATGCTCCATTCTCTATGCACCTTACCAGACACCTAGACACCTGCAGCAACTGCAGAGGCCACAGAAACGTCTCACCAAGAGAATCCAGGGACACCAAAACATGACATACATGGAAAGACTGAAAGTCTTGTCACCGTACTCAGTATTATACAGGCTGCTGAGAGGTGACCTGGGCCTGGCCTACAGAGCAGTCTCAGACCCTGCCCTAATGTAAATTCTATACAGCCACAAAACAGAAGGTACAAAAATAAATTGCTCCAAGGATCTCAGCCTAGTCTGTGACATAAATAGAACATGCTGGAGAGACAGATATATCTCCCAATGACTGCTGCCCCTCTGTATTAGGCTCCCACTGCATGTGAAGCAGTGCTCCATAATGAGCATATTCAAGTTCAAATTTGAGAATTGTATGTGTGATTATAAATTCACCCCAGGGGTGGCACCTATGTCCCTCGTGGACAAGGGGGTGATTATAAATTCACTCCAGGGGTGGCACCTATGTCCTTCATGGACAAGATCAGTTAGTGCTGATCACAAAATCACTCTGCTAACAATGAGCATCTAACTATCCTCAATAAGGGTATTTGTGCTTTTACACAGCTAGGCTTTTAAAGGGCCTAGGGCCATTAGCCTAGTAACCTCCTAGGAACCTCTGAAGCTATGAGCTTATGCAGGCCACCCATCATCTACTGTCCTACATCTAGTACTGATGTCATGCACTCTTAGTTGTCCTGCAGCCTTGTAAAAATCAGACTTGTGCTGTCGCACTTGCATAAATTGCTGAGTTCTGTAGTCTGTGTACTTAGATAGGTAGGGTTTTTGTTCCTACTGACATCAACTGGAGCATTTCTCCCCAGGCCTCCGCTGAAAATTGGTCCGTTCCAAGTTGGACTTTCCCAGTTAATAAATGTTAAATAAATAAAATAAATAAATAAAACTGCGTGTGTGCGTGTGTGTGTGTGTGTGTTTGCATGTGTGTGTGTGTGTGTGTGTGTGTGTGTGTGTGCGTGTGTGTGTGTGTGTGTGTGTGTGTGTGTGTGTGTGTGTGTTCCTATCCAGAAGAGCAAAAAGTGTGTATCCTACAGTTACAACTACATCCCATGGATTGACCATATTTTGATACTTGCAAATGCCTACACATCTGTTTTATGCAGGCATCCCAAAATCATCTCTTATATATCCAGAGTTGATGTCATCAAGTATAAGTTGGCCTGCAGCCTTGTAAAACTCAGAGTTATGCTATGGCACATGTATAAAACTGAGTTCTGTAGTCTGTGTACGTAGATAAGTAGGGATTGTCTTCTCACTGCATTCAACTGGTGTGTGCATGTTTGTGTGTGTCTGTACCTTCACATGATATGAGATATCACCAGCTATGCCAGCAGAAGTAGGGCAATGGATGTGTAACATATGCCAGCATTGCTAGCAGGATTTTTGTAAAGAATTATATGCCATTTGTATATCAAACTGGTTTGTGCAGGTGCTTGTGTTGAAAATGTATTTGCAAAGCTGTTTGTTTTGTACCAACAGTGGTTCCTGCTGGAAAAAAAAGAATACACCTGTATGTCAGACTGCATTGAACTGTTGAAATGAATATACTGTAATAGAATATACTGGAAGAGAAGAGATGTATCTCAGTCCAGATAACTTTGAAAAATAGTTTGAAATGAAATTGCCTGGTTTAGGCTATAAAGATGTATTACAGTACTGATTACAGCCAGAGATAAAATGTCTGTGAAAACCAGGACAAGAAATCCTTAGGGGTGAACTAATTGTTACCCTGGAAGGGTGGACATTTTTTAAATGGTTTTATAGCTTCCAGATGCTCTAACACATCTTAGTAAAGCTCTGTGTGTGTTTATTATGACACATATGTGCTACATTCTGGTTCAGTTTCTAGTAAAGGAAGTAGTGTGGGAGCCAGAAGTCAGTTAACCAGATGTATGTGATGTCATTCTGTAATCCAGCACTGAAATGATGTTTTAATACTAGATGAGACAAAAGTCTCAGGGCAGTCTGTGAAACCTCACAAAGAAGGACCACTCACGTACTTCATCTTGCCTTGTTCTATTAAGTGATTAGGAAACAGTAATTCTTTCATCAGTCAGGAAAATATAGCGAGGTTTGTTGAATATTGTTTTCCTGTATTTGTGTGAACCTTTCCATCTGTATTATTTTTAATATTTCCTGTGATTGAAACTCTGGTGTTATCTTAAATAGATATTTAGTGTTTTCATGTTATTTTATTATTTATTATTAAATATATCTAAACTTTTCACTGTGACTGGTCTTTTAGAGAATATTTTAACTTTTGAGAGTACTTATATTTGTTTGGTGACAATGTGGCTGCTCCTGAAAGCCTTGCTGCATTGGTCAAACATTACCATTTGTATTAGTATTAATGTTACTCAGTATAATTTGATACCCTGGTGACAGCCTTAGAGTATCTGGCTTTGAAGTATTCTGGTGGCATTATCTACATTATAGTCTAGGCAGAGGGGGCATAGCTGGTGTGTGTGTGTGTGTGTGTGTGTGTGTGTGTGTGTGTGTGTGTGTGTGTGTGTGTGTGTGTGTGTGTGTGTGTGAAAACCAAATCTCAAAGACTGTATGTGTCAGCTATTTGGAGCAGGGACACAGAGCACTGGTTTCACAGAGATGGTGATGGAGGACTTGGCACTTAGCCAAGGACTCAATTCTATAGCTGTTCCAGTGGGGAGTCTTATCTGGGGTCTGGAGAGAGAGGGAAGCCCATCCCCAGGAGTCAGTTTGCTCCCTTTGTGGTCTTAAGGAAAATTGTGGTTGTTGCGGAGAGCTGCATCTGGAAATACTGTGTGTATCTATATTTGCTCCAAATGAACATCCATTACTGGTGTCAGGGCTCCTTGATTACTGGCCCAAAGGAGGGATGTCACATGCCTAGCCAGAAAAGCAGAAGTGTGTATCCCTGAGTTACCTCTCCAATCCCATGGATTGACAGTATTTTGATACTTGCAGATACTTACACATCCATTTCATGTAGGCCTCCCAACATCTTCTCTCCAACATGCACTGCTGATATCATCCACTATAAGGTGGCCTGCATCCTTGTAAAAGTCAGAGTTGTGCAGTGATGCTTGTGTAAATTACTGAACTCTGTAGTCTGTGTGCTTAGACAGGTAAGGGTTCTGTTCTCACCTTAGTCAAAGGGAAGTGTCTGTGCACTTGCTTGACATTAGAGAGAGAGCCTTTTACACCAACATATAGGACACTGTTATTGCCATATTGTCCTCACCAAACACTGCTGATGTCATCAGCTATAAAGTGCTGTCTGAGGCACTGCCCATCAGATTTGTGGTACTTGCCTTAAACACAGAGTTCTGAAGTCTGTGTACTTAGATAGGGGTTCAATTTTCATTGTTGTCAACTGGTGTGTGTGTGTGTGTGTGTGTGTGTGTGTGTGTGTGTGTGTGTGTGTGTGTGTGTGTGTGTGTGTGTGTGTGTGTGTGTGTGTGTGTGTGTGTGTGTGTGTGTGTGTGTGTGTGTGTGTGTGTGTGTGTGTGTGTGTGTGTGTGTGCATCTGCTTGACATTACAGCAGCCTTTTACATCAGTATGTGGAACACTGCTATTATCATATTCTCCTTACCAGACAGTGCTGATGTCATCAGCTATATCTGATTTGTGGATGTGCACTATTCCCATCAAGGCAGGGACAGAGACTTGTCTGTAGGCCAGGCAGAAGTCACCTCACCCTATACAATACAGATTATAGTGACATGGCTTTCAGTCCATATACATAATGGCATGGTTTGTAGGCCCTGTGTTTCTTGGTAAGAAACCCTTGTGGTCTCTTCAGCTGCTGTATGTGTGTGGTGAGGTACATTAAAAAGAGAGCATTATACTCTATATTAGTGTTCTGATGAGGTTCAAGTACAGTGCTTTAATATAATCCTCAGATCTGAATACAATGGCATGACTTATGTGCAAAACATAGGCTTTCAGTACCAGTGTGGACACTTGGTGGTCAAAGTTCAGATTGCTAATGTATGTGTGTTCCCAGTTCTTGCATCACTGAGTTTCAGCAAAGTAGGGTTGCTGTTAATGCTGTAATTATCAGGACATTCCACTTTGCAGAAGGACAAAATAACGATATGTTTTTGCATTTATCTGTAGACCATGTAGCTTTACCACCAGTCATTTGTCTGTGTTAGACCCTACGGTAGTATGTTATCATCATAGGTGTACTCAGTGATTGCACTCAGTATGACAGAATCAGCAATATGGTAAGCCAAAGGCAGTATACTTTAGCCTGAACTGTTGAGAAACAGATTCCAAACAGGAAAGGGTCAAGCACAGATCCCTGGGGTACGCAAATGGTGACAGCTGTACTGGTATAGGCTGATTCACCAATTTTTACAGTATGTGTTATGTCAGTGAGCCAATTGGTTACCCATCTAGTGATGTAAAGTTTAATTCCTAGTTGGGAGAGGTTCTCAATGATACCTGTGTGGGGGATTGTGTTCAAACCCTAGGCCAGATCAAGACAGGTAGTATGAACTATCTTACCTTCATCCAAGCCTGTCACACAGAATCAATGGGCTGTGACAAATTCACAGATCACCTATAGCATGACACATCACATGCAGCCTCCTAACATGGTTGAATGCATACTTCAACACATCCTCCACACAGACTATGTTCCTGTAGAAGGATGCACATAAACATGCATCCAGATGAGTTGGGGGAGGGGAAGCACCAGATGCATGCATGTATAGACACATCCTGACTCTCCTCATCTGTGAGGTAGACCAACATCTCATCATGGACCTTTTCTAAATGGACACTACTAACATCCTGGCTGTCTACAGCGGGCCTGTGTGTGTTACTAATGCTACATTATGTCTGTTACATTTGCTAGATGTCCTCAAAGAAGTCATCAAAAGCATTCATGATGACAACACTATCATCCTTTTGAACCTGACAAGCCCAAGGCATTTGACACAAATCCACACTTATGTATTCCCTTAGCACTGTCAGTTGTGGCCATAAACACCTATATCACCAAGGGGGAAGACCACTGTATCACATATGTGGCATCTAAATATGTTGGAATGTGTGAAGTGTCCAATATCTCAGGTCCAGTGTTCAGGTCCATACATCAGGTCAGTCTGCTAGACCCTTTTCTGTTCATTATTTAGGTGACAGACTCATTGACTCCAGCTGCGATATTAGTATAATACATACAGTATCAACACACACCAAAGATTGCTGCCACAGACATGACAGCTCCTGTAATGAAAAAAAAAAAAAACATGGGGGGGATTTGTTATGTCAGGAAAACAAACTCACATCCCAAGTATAATGTAGGCATCACACCCTATAATCAGACCAATAGATATGTGACCTGCGTCCTGGGTTAGATGGTAAGTGAAATGCCCACCAGCATGTGGTCACAATGCTTACTACTTCCTTGTATGTAACACAACTACCGAGTATGTTACACCAGATGCGTGTGTGCTACCTGTTCTGGTGATGCACACAGTACATACATAGCTGTTTGACAAAATTACTGGCATGGGTAACATTTGTGACAGTGTGGATTGTGTCATATATTTCTACCATGCACACCAGTCAATTAGCCTGTATTGATCATAATGTCACATACAGGTATAGCAGTGCCCCTCCTAACACCTCCAGCAGATGTTACAGTGCCCAGACAGTGTGCGTGATTACTCTCATAATAGATTGCAGACATGTCATAAAAGTTATACAAGTGCGTTTGTGAAGAATCATCTTGGATCGCTCTAAATCACATACATTATGTCAGAGTCATGGGATTACTGGTGGTAGCAAAGTCTAGACAGAGTTGACTGAATCCCAGGGATAAATTATAATAATTAATTATTTGCATGTTTTCTTTCTTAACCTTCTAAAGTTTATTTTATTTCTCTACTATTTTAAAGACATACTTCCTAACATTTTTAAAGTTTCAGGTAAGAACTGAAAGTGGGGATATTAATCATTTTTGAATTATAGGAGGAAGTGGAAATAAAGCAAAACAAAATACTGACAAGGCTTTTCATTGAACAAAACTTGAGCAAATTGCAGGTTGAATATATCTGGTTTACCTCACCTGTAACCCTTATGGTAATTTATTCCCACTCTCAGCACATTTTCTCTTGCAGAGATAAATGCAAGTTCATTCTATGTAGGCATTTCTCTTAAACCGAATTTCACTTACCCTTCCCTTTATATGTTTTGCACACTAGATGCACATTCCAATATCCAAGGATATTAAGCAGTTCCCATTTTAAATATTAACAAGGGATCACAAGTGATGAAACGTGTACAAACTAGACTAAAGTAAAACTATATTGCACATGATAAAGCAGTGAAGACACACACATTTAAATACATATAGTACATTTGTCTCTGCATGAACACTTGAGATTTCATTAGAAGTTTTGCATCTTGTTTTTAAATATCCATTTAGCAGCAGAACATATCATTGTCTGCAAAGAAGCTCCTATGCAAAATTTGCAAGGTAGCAAAATAATGTGAAAAAGAATATAACATTTGTTTAAAAGAAAACTTTGCAAAACCAAGTGCCCTTTCACAATGGTAAAATATAGACTTTGAGTAGCAGCATATATTTATTAGAAATGTCTTTTTACATTGACTGTATCTTTATTTTAGGTAAAGAGGGAAAATGATCTAACTTTCAAAGATTTGATATGATAGTAGCTAACTTTTTTAGAGTGAGAACTGCCTTATGCTCACATACAATATATTTATTATTGACAAAACCTTCTATATCATCGTGTAGTAAAATATATACTGAATATTCTTAGTGTCTTCTGTGCAGAGTCTGCATGTCTTCCCTGTGTTCATGTGGGTTTCCTCCAGGTGCTCCAGTTTCCTCCCATGTTTCAAAGACATGTATCTGGAGTGTTTCTCTTGGGACCTCTGCTGAAAATTGGCTTTGTTCTGAGTTGAACTTTCCCAGTAAACAAATTTAAAATTTTATATATATATAGAGATATATATATATATATATATATATATATATATATATATATGTAGTTATATGGTTATATAATGATTGGTTACCCCCTGCTTCACCTTAGTAAAGTGTGCTTACTCTAATCCTTTTCCTGCCCCTAACCCTTTGACTTGAATGGTAATTTTAAAGCAACATTTGAACTGGTTCGAATGTCAAATGTCTTTTTTCTCATTGTCAACATTTGGTCAAAATGAAATTCACAATTTCAACCATTTGAGTCAGTGAAATGATTCAAATATGTTGTGACTTTCCACAAAATTATAATAAATCCACACACTCAGATATACATACACACACATGCATAACACGAGAGAATGTGGGTGAGATTTTATTATTTCTTAATAATGTACTTTTGTGTGCTATTTTTTTATTTTGTTTCTGCATCTGGAGTTTAGTGGAACTCTTATTTGGCCTAATTATGAAATATCTGTCATAAAAGAAATGGGATTGCTGTACATTCCAGTAAGCATGAGAAAATACATCTACTTAACAAAATCCTCTCCTTGCTTTTCATTAGTTTTGGAGTATTAGAGGGTTTTGTATCTGATATTAGACACCAACACCATCAGCAACTAGATGCTTTCAGAGGAGCTTGTAAGTAAGCAGGCATATAGGTAATGGTAGGGAAGATGCCCAGTCAGAACCAACCAGACTCCAGACTGGATATCAGCTAAGCAAGTAAGACTGACCATCATCGTTTGTGTTACTATGTAAATAATGAATTTCCATGGATGTTCTGAGGATCTGTCCTTCAGGCTGGAGACCTCTACATCTCTCAAAGGGTTTATAGAATTAAACCCAACCCAGAGAACATTATTGGGTTTAGAGAATGGGCTATCTATTAAATAGTTTGGTATTTTTAATACTATATTATTTTGTATATATTTTTGATGTAAAATAGTTAATCTGTCTAATGTTTCAGACTTTCTGTAGTGTAAGTAACTGTTCTTGGAAAAAGTATTTTACATTCAAAATATAGGTTAAGTAAGTAATTTATGTCTACACCCACACACACACACACACACACACACACACACACACACACACACACACACACACACACACACACACACACACACACACACACACACACACACACACACACACACACACACACACACACACACACGCACACACACACACACACACACACACACACACACACACACACACACACACACACACACACAAACTCTCACATTCAGAAGCACAGGCAGGCTAGCAGAATCACAAACTTATTTATAAAAACACATTCAGAAACACAATCAGGCAGATATACTCATGCACATATACATATACATACAGTATATATATTTATACTATATATATGCATAGATAAAAAACACACATACACACACAGCAATTACAGACCCTTTTTGAGCAAATACATCCTCAGATGTGTGGTTGTGTGCAAAAGAATTAATAAAAGTAATAGAATTCAAGGAAGTGCAGTACTTTCTCCACTCACACACCCTTACTGTCCCTGATTTTACCCTATAGTGCTTCACTATTTACAGATTTCTGGTAAATCACCTGGGATTAAAATGATTCAATAATGCCAGATATATAGTGCGTCATATCATGGTTCTTCTTTGTCTAATGAATTCCTTGTAAATCACTAATGATTAAAGTCAGTCATTAATGTGTGATATTAAGCATTTCAAACCATACTGCTTTGCTTCCTAATGACTTCCTGGGAAATCACTGATGATTAGATGCTAGATGTTAAGAGTTTAATGTACTGATGAACATCGGTTCTGTCCCTGTCTGTCTCACATTGTCATGCAGGCACGCAAGCACACAAGCAACACATATGCGGGCACAAACACATGCAGACATACACACGCTTTTCTTTCTTTTTTTTTTACTTATTTACTTTTTCTTTTCATTTTATGTTCACTAGACAGAAAAATGCTGTCAAGCTGGTGTAAAATCATAGCATTCTTTTGTTTGTACTGTCCAAACTTCGAAGTAGCTGACTTGTTTTTCAGCAGGTCCTGCCTTTGCATTAACACCCTGCTGGAGAACATTCATTCTCTAATCACGATATTGATGTGCAGTTGCTGATTCTCAGAACCATCCAACCTAACCCGGGTATTGGACTTAAATAACAATACTAGCCCATCTCTGGTTCATCATAATTAAAGTTGATTTATGAACCTAAACACTATCTACACTTTTAGAATTGATCTCTGGAAGTTCTTATTGGAAGAAAAGTGCTCATCAGGCTTAATAAAGATGCCTGCATTCTAAAACTGGATGTAGTGACTGGATGTAAATAAATACAAGAAAGAACTTCTATGACTCCAGGTTTTTCTTTTTTTTTTTTTTTTTACATTTTAGTTCCTTTGTTCTTATTAGCAAGATCTTCCTGGAAGTGAGGAATGATCTTGATAATACTACTGCAATATGATATTTTAGATATTTCTGCATCCCCTAAGCACACTAGTACCCAGGGGAATATGACATTTTCTGATCCAATTAATGCATGTCCTCTACAGAATGAAAAGACTGGAAGACAACTAAGACAACCACAAGAAGCACAGATATCAAGATATTGGCAGCCGAGTGTCAAACTCAATCTTCCACCACAAAAAAGGAGACAACATGAAAAAATGTCACCCAGAACAAGAATGTGATCAGAAAATCCCTCCTCAATTTGGAGAAAAGAATGAAAAAAAATACAGGCCCCTCCAATGAAAAAGTACCTACCTCACCACAATTATGGAATTAAGACAAAGTCCTGAGAGGACTGAGACTGAAGAAAACTCCAAGGTGGTACAATGCAAACAGTGGAATGATGAATGGATTGTACAGCATATTTGAATTAGCAGGGTTAAAATTAATATATATATATACTAATCAATCACAACGAAGCTCAGCATCCCTATTAAAGAAAGAACAAACAGAAAGAGAAAACTACCTTAAAGACAGGAACAGTGAACATGACATGCTGAAGACCTTTTCTAAAAAAAAAGCAGTTGATTTTGTGAGAAACGTGCGAGAAGAAAATGAGGAAACTAAAGCAAGATGCAAACAAATGCCAAAAGATCAAAGAATATCACAAGAGGCTAACTAATGAAAGCACTGCCAGCAAAAATAAATAGCCCCAGAACAGAAAGACATACTTCAAAGACCACAAATGGAAAAACATCCACACAGCACCAATGAGCACAGGTTACAACACAAAAAAGATCAAGGAACACAAGTTACAACAATAAGAATCACACCAAGATTAATAACAAGTCCTCTACCAGGAGAAAGTACTACAAGACACCAAACAGTCATACTTGGAAAACAACCAGGGAGCCCAACCTACAACCACCAAATGACAGGGCCAAATACCACCAGTAACCATCAGGATTTTGCTCATTAGCTTTGGGACACACACCCTTCAAAATCCCAACTGTCCATTCTACATTGGCTTTAACTGGGCTATTATACCACCATTACCCATGCCCTTCAGACTCCAGATTGCACATCAACAAAGAATTATTACGTTAACTCCAGTTCTTGATTTTAAATAACAATATTAGCCCATCCCTACTTTATAGCAATCAAAGCATATTCAGGGTTTATAAGCCTGAAAACTGTTATCACTGACAGAAATTATCAGAGGAGGTTCTTCTTGGAATAAAAGTTCTCATTAGAATTAATAAAGATGTCTGTGTTGTAAAACTGGATGTAATGAATAGATGCAACTCTATTGAAGTTTTTCCAACACCTTAACTGCTTTAAGCTATATCCTTTGTTTTAATAGAAAGATTTCCCTGGAAGATTTTCACGATCATGATATAATGCAAAGATTATATGGAAAGCTTATGTTAGACACTTTATTGTGACATTTCTCAAATAGAGTGATGGAAAACTGGATACCCAAAGCAGTACAGAGCTGGGATGTTCATTATGTTTACCATATGAGTTCCAGTCAGCATTTCTGCAGTCTACAACAGTATTGGTATGTCTTGGCAGCTGGTGCTACCAGACGCTTTGTGGATTACTCATGCAGGGCAACAGTTTTCATCTAATATGCCAACAGAAGCAAATATTTTAATCACTTCTCTATCCTTCTGTCCAACTGCAAATGTCTGATAAGGGCAGTCAGCAACATGGATGTAGATCCTGTACAAAAGAAGAGAAAGGACAAAGAAACTTACTCCAGCATAGACAAGTAAATTAACACCAGGTAAAAATCATAAAAAAATATTCAATGTATTACTACCATTACACAATAGTATGCAATGTTGAATTTCTTCCTTTCTGTGTATTATATTGTAAATATGTTAAATTAATAAAAGCTTACTTAAAAAAGTCATAAAAAGCCTATGTTAAATACAACAGCATTTCCAGCTCTTTCCCAGTCTTAGGTTAAATATGAACTTTTTAATCAATTGCAGTAAATAGAAGTAGATATGCTTTGCTTGCAGAAAAGCAAGAAATATAGGGGTAATGTAGGGTTGCCAACCATCCAGAATTATTCCAGACTGTCTGGAATTAAGGGACACTGTCCAGAAAACAGAGACTGTCTTTTCTAGACACAGTATTGTCTGGAAAAAAATAAAATCAATTATCTACAGGACAATAATTGGGAAAAAAAAACTTCTTAACACTGCAATGGCGGTGTCTTCTCTGTTAAGGATGACAGTGTGTCACATGCATGTGTGCATATGCACCACCACTGAGATAAACTTATTCCACACTTGTGCGTGGAATTTAAACAAGCCATTCCCGTAAGGGAGAAGGCAAGTAAGAGAGTGTTTGTGTGTGTGTGTGTGTGTGTGTGTGTGTGTGTGTGTGTGTGTGTGTGTGTGTCTGTGTGTGTGTGTGTGTGTGTGTGTGTGTGTGTGTGTGTGTGTGTGTGTGTGTGTGTGTGTGTGTGTGTGTGTGTGTCTGTTTAAGTAAAATTTAACAAGGGGTTCCATTCATTTCTATATGAGAGAGAAAGCATGTGTGTATATGTATGCATGTGTATGTGAATGTGAGTGTATGTAATTTAAACTAGCCATTCCATGTCTGTATGCGAGAGAAAGTGTGTGTGTGTTGTAGTATGAGAGAAAAGGTATATATTGCTGTGTGAGAGAGTAGGTGTATGTGTGCGTGTGTGTGTGTGTGTGTGTGATGAGAGCAGAGAGATTGTAGGTGTATGTGGAGGTGTGTGTGTGTTTTTCACATACCTCTCAACTGTCCAGATTTAGCCTCATAGTTTTGGTCTCTCTCATAAAATGTGTGGTTTTCTGGCAATTCACAAAAGACTGAAGTCATTAAATAATGACATATATGAATTTCAGAAAATGCATGCTAACACATAAATCCTGTTATTCTATCAACCTTCTAAGTTAAAAAAGCACTATTTCAAATCTATCCCTATTTTTGTCCAGATTTCTTATATTAAGAGGTTGAGAGGTATGCCTAACTTTTTCAACTGTCCAGATTTTTGCCTTCTATTTTTGGTCTATATTCCTCATATAATTTTTGGTTTTCTGGCAATTCACAGAGGATTTAAGTAACTAAATAATGACATATATGAGTTTCAGATTTTATGTCCTTTAGAAAATGCATGCTAGCACACATCCTGTTACTCTAGCAAATGTTTAAGTCTATCAGAGCAATATTTAAAATATGCCCCTATTTTTGGGCCTTTGTCCCCCCCATGTGTTAGGCTTTGTCCAGATTTCTTGTTCTAAGAGGTTGAGATGTATGGAGGTATGGTATGTAATGCCGTAGTTGGGATTGGGGGCAGGTTAGTCAATTAACTTGAATGAGCTTGGCTCCTACACCAAGTAGCAGACTGCTGAAGGAATTGTTAGTTTCAGTGGAGACAAGAGCCTTAATCCATTACACCAACTACCACACTGCTCACCAAAGTGTGAGATGGAATTTCAGTATATTTTAGGGAATTATGAGTTTCAGTCCATTTTCATGGAATTATGAGTTTAAGTGAAAAAGATTTTTACTGTTGCTTATGCTAAGTCTGTTTTCAATGTGCAACTAACTGTTTCCTTTAGCAAATAGCAACCACTGTTTGTGCTGTAGAATTTAAAAGCAGTGTTAGTAGCATAATTGACTTTGGTACAGAAGGCTGTGTATTCTACTCCCACACCATATAGATGGAGTGATGCTATTGCAGTGTCCTTTCAATTGCTGATTATTTGGTGCACTTTAAGGGGGGTAGGGGTTCTGCACTCCTGAGTGCGTCCTCCTTTATATGAGATGCCTAGTTACTATGAACATGTCAGTTTGCCATTCATTCCCTATTGCAATATTACCAGCGTACCATTCTTTTTTTAATGTAACATAAGCAATTAATTCTTTAAGGGTAGCAGGCACTGAATTTGAAGACGAAACCCTGAAATGTAAAGTTGTTTGCTAGAAGCAACTTCTTCATTAGTTACAGATCTCTTTAATGTGGAATTATTCGGTTGACTTTTACTTCTGCAGAGATTGTGCTTATTGATTGATATTGGTGAACTGTAATGGCAGTTGTCTGAGTGGCCTTTTATGATTGAAATCTTCTGAAATGGGTAGTTTTGTCATTATTGGGTCATGCATTTTGTTTCATTGCTTACTGGAAGAATGTTCAAAGCTACAAATTGAAAACGCATTCTAACAAGTGGTATTGTATGA